>NC_074667.1:56324228-56594228 GCF_029448725.1 Salvelinus fontinalis | reverse complement strand
CAGAGGTAGCGGTCCTGCTGCTGGGTTGTTGCCCTCCTATGGCCTCCTCCACGTCTCCTGATGTACTGGCCTGTCTCCTGGTAGCGCCTCCATGCTCTGGACACTACGCTGAAAGACACAGCAAACCTTCTTGCCACAGCACACATTGATGTGCCCTCCTGGATGAGCTGCACTACCTGAGCCACTTGTGTGGGTTGTAGACTCCGTCTCATGCTACCACTAGAGTGAAAGCACCGCCAGCATTCAAAAGTGACCAAAACATCAGCCAGGAAGCATAGGAACTGAGAAGTGGTCTGTGGTCACCACCTGCAGAACCACTCCTTTATTGGGGGTGTCTTGCTAATTGCCTATAATTTCCACCTTTTGTCTATTCCATTTGCACAACAGCATGTGAAATTTATTGTCAATCAGTGTTGCTTCCTAAGTAGACAGTTTGATTTCACAGAAGTGTGATTGACTTGGAGTTACATTGTGTTGTTTAAGTGTTCCATTTATTTTTTTGAGCAGTGTATATATAAAAAAAAAATATATATATATTTTTATTTTATTGGCAGATTAATCGGTATCGGCTTTTTTTGGTCCTCCAATATTCGTTATCGGCTTTTTTTGGTCCTCCAATATTCGGTATCGGCTTTTTTTGGTCCTCCAATATTCGGTATCGGCTTTTTTTGGTCCTCCAATATTCGGTATCGGCTTTTTTTGGTCCTCCAATATTCGGTATCGGCTTTTTTTGGTCCTCCAATATTCGGTATCGTCTTTTTTTGGTCCTCCAATACTCGGTAACGGCTTTTTTTGGTCCTCCAATATTCGGTATCGGCTTTTTTTGGTCCTCCAATATTCGGTATCGGCTTTTTTTGGTCCTCCAATATTCGGTATCGGCTTTTTTTGGTCCTCCAATATTCGGTATCGGCTTTTTTTGGTCCTCCAATATTCGGTATCGGCTTTTTTTGGTCCTCCAATATTCGGTATCGGCTTTTTTTGGTCCTCCAATAATCGGTATCTGCGTTAAAAAGAAACATAAATCGGTTGACCTCTAATCTGGAGTATTTATCCTGTTTTATCCGGTGTCCTGTGTGAATTTAAGTATGCTCTCTTTAATTCTCTCTCTCGCTCTCTTGGAGGACCTGAGCCCTAGGACCATGCCTCAGGACTAGCTGGCCTGATGACTCCTTGCGGTCCCCAGTCCACCTGGCCGTGCTGCTGCTCCAGTTTCAACTGTTCTGCCTGCGGCTATGGAACCCTGACCTGTTCACTGGACGTGCAACCTGTCCCAGCCCTGTTGTTTTTAGGTCTCTAGAGACAGCAGGAGCGGTAGAGATACTCTGAATGACCGGCTATGAAAAGCCAACTGACATTTACCCCTGATGTGCTGACATGTTGCAACCTCTGTGATTGTCATTATTTGACCATGCTGGTCATCTATGAACATTTGAACATCTTGCCCATGTTCTGTTATAATCTCCACCCGGCACAGCCAGAAGAGGACTGGCCACCCCTCATAGCCTGGTTCCTCTCTAGGTTTCTTCCTAGGTTCTGGCCTTTCTAGGGAGTTTTTCCTAGCCACTGTGCTTCTACACCTGCATTGCTTGCTGCTTGGGGTTTTAGGCTGGGTTTCTGTACAGCACTTTGACATCAGCTGATGTAAGAAGGGCTTTATAAATACATTTGATTGATTGATGTAAACTTCTGACCCACTCAGAATGTGATGAAAGAAATACAAGCTTAAATAAATCATTCTCTACTATTATTCTGACATTTCACATATAAAAAAAATTGGTGCTCCTGACCTAAAACAGGGAATTTTTACTAGGATTAAATGTATTTGGCTAAGATCAAATCAAAATCAAATCAAATTGTATTTGTCACATACACATGGTTAGCAGATGTTAATGCGAGTGTAGCGAAATGCTTGTGCTTCTAGTTCCGACAATGCAGTAATAACCAACGAGTAATCTAACCTAACAATTCCACAACTACTACCTTATACACACACAAGTGTAAAGGGATAAAGAATATTGTTACTTTTCTTCTCTCTTATTCATATATGTTTTAAACTGCATTGTTGGTTAGGGGCACGCAAGTAAGCATTTCACTGTAAGGCCGCAGTAACAAGCAGCTCCAGTGGTCGCCGCAGTAACAAGCAGCTCCAGTGGTCGCCGCAGTAACAAGCAGCTCCAGTGGTCGCCGCAGTAACAAGCAGCTCCAGTGGTCGCCGCAGTAACAAGCAGCTCCAGTGGTCGCCGCAGTAACAAGCAGCTCCAGTGGTCGCCGCAGTAACAAGCAGCTCCAGTGGTCGCCGCAGTAACAAGCAGCTCCAGTGGTCGCCGCAGTAACAAGCAGCTCCAGTGGTCGCCGCAGTAACAAGCAGCTCCAGTGGTCGCCGCAGTAACAAGCAGCTCCAGTGGTCGCCGCAGTAACAAGCAGCTCCAGTGGTAGCCGCAGTAACAAGCAGCTCCAGTGGTAGCCGCAGTAACAAGCAGCTCCAGTGGTAGCCGCAGTAACAAGCAGCTTCAGTGGTAGCCGCAGTAACAAGTGAAGTAGCTACTGCATCTTCATGTCTGAGGACATTATGTCTGGACACGTCTAACAGAACATGCCTGTTCTGCCATTCCCCATGGCTCGGTTTCCGCACATATGCAAACGCTGTCTCTCTCTCTCTCTCTGCAATGCCACCCTGACTGACCGCTGAACTGTTCAAACATTAGCGAGTTATTTAACCATTTTTTCACTCTGCCTGGTTCTGGGAACCACCTCTCAGAAGAATAAGGAATGAGAAGGAAGATTAAGGACGGGATAGAGAGAACAAGAAAGTAAACGAGAGTGAGGAAAGAGAGGGGGAGCTGGAGCGGACTGGGACAGGCCTCAGGAGAGAGCCACGGGTGCCCTTGAAATTGCCTGACTCATTACTGCAGCAATGGCCATGCATGTGGAAGGGGTCTCAGAGAGCGCCGTGTGAGTGTGAGCGAAAGTGAGAACGCTCTGGTTAACCCCTGAAGGGACACTTCAAAGGCCCATACGCACCTCTCTTTCCCCTGCTTCAAATACCACAGTGTTACAGTGGAGCAGGTAAGGGGAAAATGTTAACACCTCATCCTTAACCTATGTGTTCTGGACCGGATAAGGATGAAATAATAACTGGGGAGGTCTAATGGAGAATGGTGTACAGGAGCTCCCTTTAACTGAAAGACCATGTTGGAGAGGTTCAACACTACAGTGCTCCCATAGACCTCATAGCAGTAGAGCAAATCGGGGAGCCATTGGAGACTTTGCTAAAGCAAACAGATGTGCTGCACCCCTACCACAGCCTCCAGCCTATCCCTCAAAACAAAGTGTCTGAAGCTCAGTCCCCAAATCCCTGTATGCATGGATAACCAGGGCTACAGAACCCTTCTCCTCTTGTCTGGGTTTCCCATCACTGCTGACTGATGACAAGCAGAGCAGAAAGTGGCCCCATGTCCCTGGGGCCACTAGAAAGCAGGCAAAGGCTCTCTCTAACCCCATTTACTCCTGTCCCAGTACCCATGCTGCTCTGCACACTGACAGACCACATTACAATTAAGGGACTGGCCTTAGTGACTCCAATTTGTCTATATGGAGCAAAGCTAAATATGCTGAGAATAAAGCACACATTCACAGCGTCCGTACAGGTCTGATAAGCTGTGTGGTGAAAGATGCCGTTGAAACAGCACTCTCTCAGCCTGTTTTTAGATGACAACAACATGGAAAACAAAACCAGAGTGGTCACCGTTATTGCATCAAACAAAGCTGTCCATTTACCCACAACACTTCAGACTAATAGGCAAGCAAATCAAATTAATGTTTAAATAAGGCTAAACCAATAACCAACTAAACATTATTTCCATTTGTGTACAGGCGTTGTTCTGTCCATGCCAGCCTTTATGAACAGAGACATATAGCCCTCCTAGGCAGAGTGCAGGAGCCTTTTCCCCTCTGAATCTCTGCTTCCTCAAGCAAATGGCAGAGCTGCCAACAAATCCTTCCCAATACCACCTTAATATCCTTCACATTGAAAAGCATGTGCGCAGACCGTGTGTGTACGTGCGGACAGCAGCGTGTGTGTCACTGAGCTGAAGTGGAGGACATGCTAGCTAGCGCATTATAGATTTGACTGCAGCATGGATCCACAGGGGTAAGGATGACAATCGGCAGGAGCAAAAGCCCCCTGACAACAACCTGCATGCCTGTGGTCAGAGCAGAGGAGTGACATGCCAAGCTAAGGAGATTACACCGTCTCTCACTCTCAGCCCAAAGAGTAGCTCCTGCCCTGCCTGGCAGCCACACGACAACTAAAGCCCTCGCTGGGTTCATCTGTGGGCAGAGCCAGGCCAACAGACTGTCAACCACATCCCTTATCTTGCTCAACATATGTGGCAACAGCCAGGGCATTTCATCATCTTTAAGGCACTCAATACAAAACCAAAATGTTTATGCGTAAACAGCAAGGTAGCCAGAGACATTTTGCTCTATCCCCCCAGTCTTCCATTAGGTGAATGGGCAATACAGCTACAGCATGCTGTAACCTAAAAGCAAGCTTCCTTGGACAAACTACTGCATTGAGATGTGAATTGAAAAGCAATGTTTTAACCCAGGGCAGTAGACCTGGTGGAGGAGTCCGTCAGCCTAGAGACATTTTCTCCTCCTCTGTCTGACTGAGAACCTCCTCAGGGAGCTGCAGTGTCATTACAGCCAGAGAGAGAACAAAAGGGAGAAAGATGTGTGTGTGTCCACCAAATTCCATCCCACCCAGCAACAAATACCCCTCAGTCTCACCTGACAAAACCCAAGATGAATCCCATTCAACAGAGACATCCCACCTGGCACCACAAGTGCCTTCTGAACACTGTCTTCTGAGTTGAACATTGCTTTTAGACACCTTTGTTCATCACACCATGACACTTAACTCAGCATTACCAGGGTATGCTGTTCAAAGGGAACTTCTACCAAAAGGCAAAAGCTTTGCACAGTACGTTTCTTTAAACCGCCCAACTGGTGTTTGTCTGATAAAAGCATTCACTTTTTTTTAATGGAACTGAAAGACCCAAAATGTTAACCAAAATAACATCCTCAAAGAGCAACAATCCTGTTCACGTCATTTCACTGAGCTAAACAAGAAATTACTTGAAAAATTACGACTGTCAGAAAATACAATGACTTGTATTTGAAGTCACACTTATAGGGGACATGTTTGTTTCCGTCTCTTCTCTCGGGGTCCTATAGATCGGGGCAGCTTTTTAACCTCCTGCTGTAAAGTTAATACTGAATGTCACAACAGAACCCATTGGAAAAGGCTCCAAGGAGAGAGAGAGAGAAACTGTCCAAGGAGAACAGCATGTTGTACTAATGAATTATCTATTGAGATTACACTGCCCTGACCTTTTGAATGCTCCAAGGCAGCCTAGATGCACCAAGATGGACAGTTTCAAGGCTCCTAGAGCTCAGCAGCAAGTAGACCCAATTGAACTAGAGGGAAGGACATGCGAAATAGTCTACTAAGCCTTTGATTGTCAGGTACTTAACATTAAAAGAGAGGTTCTCTCTCCTCCTGAGTCAAGGAAAACATAAGTTCAGTATGCAATGAGGGGATAACATAAGGAACATTCAGAGCCTGCAGCCATCCCAGACAGCCTAGCCTAATGCCTGTTGGACAGAAGAGGGATTGAGGAAATCATTTCAAAGGGCACAAGTCCGGTCCTTTTTCAGAGCTCCCTCCCTGATGTTGACCAACCACAGCGTTAATCAAGTGCTCCAGTATCACACCTCTGCTCTGGTCCAACAGTGGCTCGGGACAGAGAGTGCATCTATAGCTGCCTTGAGTGTTGACGGAATTAAGGGTTTAATACACAAAACAAATGGGATTGGACTGTTATACATACTATAACAATGGAGTGCAAAGAGAAGAGAACAGGATTAGCTACAATGCCAGAGTTATGGGATTGTGTCTCTGCGGGACTAATCAAAGTACGGAAGAAAAGGCTGACGATATTCATTGACTGAGTTTGTGGTAATATTGGGAATATCAAAGGGAAATATATTGAATTGGATTGTTGCTCTACATACTCTAGCATTAGTCTACATGGAGATGCTATTCATTATTTCAGACTACATGTGTAATGCCATGATGTAACTAAATCAGCTGAATCGTTATTCTTTGTGAGTCCAAATTAAGGACAATTGTAGCGATGGAAATGTGATGGAAAGTCATGTGCTTATTACATAATTATTCATTATGTGCTTATTCAACCTCTGTTTACTCTGCCAGAAGGGCAAAGATGGTGTGTTCATTTGCGAATCAACGGTTGGTCCTCCACCCCTTGG
This sequence comes from Salvelinus fontinalis, assembly GCF_029448725.1. NCBI lineage: Eukaryota > Metazoa > Chordata > Actinopteri > Salmoniformes > Salmonidae > Salvelinus > Salvelinus fontinalis. The sequence continues at coordinate 56,587,892 of NC_074667.1, read as the reverse complement.
CAGAAGACGTTTGTTTAGCCTAAATTATAGTAAAACAATTGTCTTGACTGACAATAGCTGGTGTTGTTAATCTTTTGAGGTAAACAACAAGGACAATACATCAACAAGTCCCCCTCTCAGAAAAGGGAACAGAGATCAATAGTCAGGTTGTTAACCGACTATCCTAACGATCCTTGACTTCGGCGATGTCATTTACAAAATAGCCTCCAACACTCTACTCAGCAAATTGGATGCAGTCTATCACAGTGCCATCCGTTTTGTCACCAAAGCCCCATATACTACTCACCACTGCGACCTGTATGCTCTCGTTGGCTGGCCCTCGCTTCATATCCATCGCCAAACACACTGGCTCTAGGTCATCTAAGTCATTGCTAGGTAAAACCCCACCTTATCTCAGCCCACTGGTCACCATAGCAGCACGCGCTCCAGCAGGTATACGTCACTGGTCACCCCCAAAGCCAATTCCTCCTTCGGCCGCCATTCCTTCCAGTGATGAACGAACCTCATCCCCATATTGTTATTTATTTTTCTCCTTTGCACCCCAGTACCGCTACTTGCACATCTATCACCCCAGTGTTTAATTTTCCATACTGTAATAATTTTGCCAATATGGCCTATTTCTTGCCTCACCCCCCTTATCCTACCTCATTTGCACACACTGTACATAGACTTTCTCTATTGTATTATTGACTGTATGTCTGTTTATTCCATGTGTAACTCTGTATTGTTGTTTGTGTCACACTGCTTTGCTTTATATTGGCCAGGTTGCAGTTGTAAATGAGAACTTGTTCTCAACTGGCCTACCTGGTTAAATAAAAGTGACATTAAATTAAATTAAAATAGAAAAATGGAGCTCAGTTTCAAAAGGCTTTCATTCCCCCCTAATTCAACCCCTAAGCCCTGGCTATGACTAACACTTAGAATTCTGGACACCCCAGGGTACTAGACGAGGAGAAAGGACGTCCAGTGGAACTGACCTGTATCTCCTCGTAGGCCTCATCAATAGTGGTGACCTGGTGTTGCTCGTGTAAGGCTGGCTCGTCACAGAAGAAGCATACCAGGCTCTTGTCGCTGAGGCAGAAGAGCTTGACCTTCTCATGGTCCTTGCAGGGATAGGAGCTCCTCTGCGCGTTGAGGATGGCGTCCAGCGGGAAGGCTGAGTAGCGCTCCACGATGTTGGACAGCTTGAGGCTTGGGGAGAGAAGAGGGTCTGCGAAGGTCCTCCTACACTCAGGACAGTCTCGGGCACCGTGAGGCTCCTGCCTGCTCCAGTGCTCAGTTATACACTTACGGCAGAAATAGTGCTCACAGCCAAAACTGACAGGGTCCTGGTAGATACTCAGGCAAATGGAACACAAAAGCTCGTCCTTCAGACAGCAAGCCATTTGCAAACATAGAGGTTGAGATGCATCTGACTGCACATTGCTTGGGAGCAGAATGCACCTGGTTATATTTTTCAATACAGTGTTCTGGCCTGAGAGATCACATCAGTGTTTGGTTCTTGACTGTCAGTCAGTTCAATGACACCCACTTCAAAATCTTGGCCACTATTCTTTGATCTTTCTGCAATGACAAAACACAGACATAGCCACCATGGAGCAATCTAATACACAGAAAGCAGCAATTCACACGTGTGTGACGTTATGCAAAAATATATACATCAAAGTAAATCTGATAAAGGGTTTAAGCAGTAAACCAGCCATCTTTGGCATTCATCTCTTGGTAAACAATAGCCAGCAAGGATAGGCTGTGGTCGCTGGAAGTTATGATTTTACCACTTGTTAGCCAGGAAATTTGAACCATTGTCAATTCTATGGCTTTTGAATAGCATACGTGGTAAAGCAAAATATTGAGCTTTCTTTTGTTAACAGCATGGTTACATTATCATTGTCTTCTACGACGATGGAGTCGCTCAACACAGCAACAGCAGTATTTTGACCTGTCCTCCTTTGGACACTGGCCGAATTAATGTCATAAGCTAGCTAACTACGCTTAGTAGCTAAGAATCGACATGTCTATAAAAAAATAAATAAAAATAAGTGAGATAACAAGCTCCCTTCATTTGCCATACAACTTATTTAACTCGCGTTTGTTACCTGGCTATTTCTGCATTTTGTTTCGCTTGTCAGCTAATATTTTCAATTGCAAAACTGACAACGTTAGCTGTCTAATATGATAGCTAGCAAACGTTAGTTGCCTTGCTGGCCAGCTAGACTTAAACATCGCTATCTGCCTCCTCCATAGGAAAGAGAGGTGATCAACTTACCATAGCAAATCTCCTTAAATGTTACTTTAAATTATTGTGCTTTAAACGCAACCCTGTCTGATATTTTCCAAAATAATCAAAGAAAACCACACCAGATCAAGTTAATAATTTCAGACAACCTCATTCACAAGCATTCACAGCAACCAAACTGACATCCACTGCTGCTCAGTCGATCTCACTCTCCTTCAGAAAGGAATGAAACACGGCAATAGAAACAAACCAACGCCTCCACCTGCGCGAACGATGGGTGTCACACTGACACATCAAAACTCTTCGTTCAATCTGTGGTTGCAGATTCACATACACATGTTGTTTGCTTGAGTTAAAATGTAAAACGCATAAATGATTACGTACATACAAGTACATAGACGGAGGAAAAACATTGGCTACTACTGGAGATAAATGTTGTACCCCTATAAACGAATGGAACCGCGCAAACTTCCACGCGCTCAGCTGAAAGACAAAGATTAGTTCCGCTAGCACAGCAGCACTAACGTCAAAGACAGTAAAGTCACAGAGTTTCTAAACCCAGAGACGCAACATTGCGAGACTTCCGGGAACGCTTACGAAGCAGACCAAGCAGACCAGGCTGTGGTTTGAGAAGGCAATGAGAGAAGGGAACGATTCTTCATTTTCTAGAAATCAAAAGGCACAACCTAGATTCGAGCCAATGTCTGCCGAGGGGTTTGTGCTGATTGTACTTTGATTGTGACAGCCGGTTAAATGGTGTCCCTTGAGAATGCAAGAACAAGATGTTTGTCATGAGAAGTGCAGCATATTCACAAGGAGATGTATACTTGGAATAGGGAGGAGGAATGGAGGGAAAAACAGAGGCCGATGAGGTCTAAGAGAGAGGGGGAGGAAGACTGAAAATATTTGGCATGTGTCCTCAGATCCTCAAAAAGTTATACAGCTGCACCATTGAGAGCATCCTGACTGGTTGTATCACTGCCTGGTACGGCAACTGCTCTGCCTCCGACCGCATAGCACTACAGAGGGTAGGCCCAGTACATCACTGGGGCCAAGCTTTCTGCCATCGAGGACCTCTATACCAGGCGGTGTCGGAGGAAGTTTGTGATTCTGCTGGTCAGAGCGAGCAGGCGCTCCACGTTAAATGAATGAGGGGCAAGAAATGCGCCATTGAAATGAGTGATTACTGGGGTAGCAGTAAATGTGAAAGTTGACCAACTGAAGGAAAAGATTCCTGGTGTTTGTGATGCTCGTGATGCTCGTCGTTTAGTGCGACACAGACAGGGTGGCATGAGTGTTGAAACAGAAGAGACGTTGTCTGTTCTTTTGAGTTTTGATGTTAAGTCTTTGCCGAACAAAGTGATGTTAGGATATATAAATTATCCTGTACAAGCTTTTGTGCCGAATACATTACGTTGTAACAAGTGTCAAGCTTATGGGCATTTGGCAGCGGTGTGTAGGAGGGAGGTTCCTAGGTGTGAGAAGTGTGCAGACAGGCATGACACAAAGGAATGTGTAGCATTAGGGAAAGTAGTGATATGTATTAATTGTAGGGGTGCCCAGGGGGCTGGGGATCAGAAGTGTCCCGTGTGAGAGAGGCAGGTTGAGTTTCCAGTGTTAGAGTAGTGCAGACGTTGTCATATGCTGAAGCAGTGAATAAAGTAGTGGAAGATGGGTCAAGAGGGAGGGATCCTGAGAGGAGTTGTGTGTGAGTAGTAGCTCTGCACCAGTACAGAGGGATAAACCAACAAGTGATATATATTTCAGTAAGATTGGATTTTTAGCATTTATAGCAATGGTTATCAACTGTACTGCAGGGATGGAACTTAAGTCGCAGAGATTTGAGGTTGTGGTGGCAGCTGCAGAGAGGTATTTAAGTGTGCGAGACTTGACGTCAGAAGAGTTACAGGGTGTGTTAAGTGGTGGTGTCCCATCCTTTCAGGCTGTTGGCCTGAAGTAGGACTAAATATATTTAAACAGTGCAGTAGGGTGTTTTATTTACTTTTTTGAGAGTGTAGTGTTAGATGGTATAAGGGACTTATACTCCAGTCTAGTAAGTGGCAGTAATGCAATATTTATTGGATGCCAACCGCCATTAAACCTCATCGAAGAAGAGCCAATGTCAACATTTTATTACTACAAATACTCTGTGAAAGTGACTAAGTGACTCATTTTTGTCAAAAACAACTTTATATTGAAGGAGTGCCTTTGATTTGACGGCCTGCACATGCGCAGTTTGGCGCGAGACGACCGTTAGACTTATAATTATTTTTATTTTCATATTAGAATACAATAACAACAACAAACATAGGACATCACTACATGTATATTTTCTATTTTGTTATTGACAAATACTAAAGATTTAATGAAATATTGGATTTCATGTAAAACATATATTGCATTTGGAGACAGATTTCAAATATTTGTTTTTGTGTATATACAATTTACCAGAGAGAATGAAGAACTTAACGACTAATTCAGTAGTTTTGTTTTCGTTTAGAAAATAACATATTGCATCTTTCATTGTAAATAGATGGGTCTTATTAATTAAATTCTAAATGTAATTACTTAACTCACTCCAAAATAACTTCTCAGTCACACTTTAAAAAATGTGTATAGTAGCTTCCCTTTATTTATCCCAGAAAAGGCATGTCCTCTAAATCCATGAATTTAGACAACAAGATATTGCAAGGGGTATATTTTGTGCATGGTTTTTAAAGTTAATTTATTTTACTTAATTTTATATAAAACATTTGTGTAATATCTTTCAGGGAGATCTTGTTCTTGGAGTGAAAGAGATATCTTAAGAATGTATTATTACATTTTTTATCCAGCAGGGGGCAACCTTCTAACATAAATTGTGCATCTATCTTGGCATGTTCTCCAAAACACTTTCTTTTTTTTTACCTTTATTTAACTAGGCAAGTCAGTTAAGAACAAATTCTTATTTTCAATGACAGCCTAGGAACAGTGGGTTAACTGCCTGTTCAAGGGCAGAACGACAGATGTGTACCTTGTCAGCTCGGGGATTTGAACTTGAAACCTTTCGGTTACTAGTCCAACACTCTAACCACTAGGTATTGCTTTGCCAATATAATTAAAGGTTTATAATATATTGGGAAGTTATATGTTTAGAATTACTTTCTATAAGAGAGTATATTTCCTTCTTTATCAAATAAATTAAGCACAAATATAATATTTATTTCAAAATACTTAGGGAAGAATAGACTTGTTTTTAACAACATGTCTGTTGTTCCACAGAGGTGTTTTGTGTGGGGAGAAGTTGTGGACAGAACATAGTTCCAGGCTAAAGAGGCTTGTTCATGAAATTGGACAGTTTGATGGCTCATTTTGCTGGAGAATAGTTGCACTTCAACATAAATTGAAGACCACCGAATTTCATAAAAATACGACCGTTAGACTACAGACAGAAGGGTTAAGCCAGATACGTCACAGAGGCTATAAAGCTGAAGCATCCGTTTAGAACCTTTTCTCACCCCCAAATATGGTAGTGAGAGAAAGTCCAGTCGCATGTAGTGGGAGAGGATGAAACTGGGCCGATATTCTGCTAATGTTCTTATCGATGAAACATCTGATCTCAATAAATGTTTCTGTTCCCAAAACTAGAATAAGTTAGGAACACAGCGCACTAAGTTCTATAGACTTGATGCTTTGAAAAAGTAAAACAAAAAATTGTTGTTTATAAGGAGTGCAAGGTCAAATTGAGTTTGTGCACATGTGCACTGCCCTCCTGCTGAACTTTTCCTCCTGTGGACTGAATCCCTGTATAATGTTTTATTGTGCATTCATCTAAAGGACCACATAGTTATTGTCAGTTCTCACTCGACATGATTCTCAGTTATCTGAACCATGAGTGGTCAGATGTGTGTGTGCATGTGGACATCTTCTTCCCTTAAACTCCCCTTAACCTGGACATCCGCCTCATACTTGTTCTGACCGGACATTCTGTAGTGGTTGCTACCGGCCTGAAGCCAACACCTAAGGTTTCTTATCACATTCATGGTCCTTCGATTCTCTACAACCCTACCCTTATTTCTTACTCCCACTGTAAACGACACAGATTCATTATCTTGGGGTTAGTTATAAATATATTTGGTTAGGCTATGAAGATACTGTAGCTAGCTAACGTTAGCTGACTGATTGGGTCATTGATTTACCAAGCTAAATGCTAAAAATATAGCTAGCTGAGAAGGTAAGATAACCAGCATGATTAAATAAATCATTATCATGCAATCTGTAAATATTTACTCACCATGACAATGTTAACATTAACTAGCTAAACTTGCTAAAGGATATTTTCTTCTACATTTTTGTAAATCCTTCAGACAGTGACAGGACAAAAAGTCTTTCTGTGTTTTTCATGTAGAGTAAAAAAAAAAAAAAAAGTTTGGAACTTGTTGTATTAGAGTGCTCTTTATTGGTAAAATATAGCATTGATTACTGTCACGTTCGTCGTTAGAATGAGACCAAGGCGCAGCGTGGTATGCGTACATTCTCTTTTAATGAATGAACACCGAACGAACAAACCAACAAAATGAACAAACGAACGTGAAGCTATACAAAATAGTGCTGACAGGCAACTACACATAGTCAAGATCCCACAAACACAAATGAGGAAATGGCTACCTCAATATGATCCCCAATCAGAGACAACGATAAACAGCTGCCTCTGATTGGGAACCATATCAGGCCACCATAGAAATACAAAGACACCTAGATGACCCACCAAAGTCACTATCACGCCCCAACTAACACAGAGAAAAAACAGCTTACTATGGTCAGGGCGTGCCAAGTATAGGTGATGTATGCCAGATGCATGCAATTAATTATCGAATAACTTTTAATAACTATTAATCTATAAATAACAATGATTTCTTCATGAGGATAGTAATAATGAAGGGTGAAGAAATGCAAAGAAATTCTATTTATATGAGTAACACATACATTCCTAATCAAAACTGAAGGCGCATTCAAATTAAATGTGTTATTTATGAAAGATGTTTTAGGTTCCCAAAGGATCCCACCTGTAATGAGAATCGGAGAATAAATTTGACTTATATTCCAAGGCAGTGTCACTACTTATTTGGTATTTGGTATTTTATTAGGATCACCATTAGCTGTTGCAAAAGCAGCAGCTACTCTTCCTGGGATCCACACAAAACATGAAACATACAGTTGAAGTCGGAGGTTTACATACACCTTAGCCAAATACATTTAAACTCAGTTTTTCACAATTCCTGACATTTAATCCTAGTAAAAAAATCCCTGTCTTAGGTCAGTTAGGACCAATTTATTTTAAGAATGTGAAATGTCAGAATAATAGTAGAGAGAATTATTTATTTCAGGTTTTATTTCTTTCATTACATTCCCAGTGGGTCAGAAGTTTACATACACTCAATTAGTATTTGGTAGCATTGCCTTTAAATTGTTTAACTTTGGTCAAACATTTCAGGTAGCCTTCCACAAGCTTCCCATGATAAGTTTGGATGTATGCTTGGGGTCATTGTCCATTTGGAAGACACATTTGCGACCAAGCTTTAACTTCCTGACTGATGTCTTGAGATATTCCTTCAATATAGCCACATAATTTTCCTCCCTCATGGTATCATCTATTTTGTGAAGTTCCCCAGTCCCTCCTGCAGCAAAGCACCCCCACAACATGATGCTGCCACCCCCGTGCTTCACGGTTGGGATGGTGTTCTTCGTGCTTGCAAGCCCCCCCCTTTTTCCTCCAAACATAACGATGGTCATTATGGCCAAACAGTATTTTTGTTTCATCAGACTAGAGGACATTTTTCCAAAAAATACGATCTTTGTCCCCATGTGGAGTTGCAAACCGTAGTCTGGCTTTTTTATGGCAGTTTTGGAGCAGGGGCTTCTTCCTTGCTGAGCGGCCTATCAGGTTATGTTGATATATGACTTGTTTTACTGTGGATATATATCATTTTGTACCCGTTTCCTCCAGCATCTTCACAAGGTAATTTGCTGTTGTTCTGGGATTGATTTGCACCATTCGCACCAAAGTACGTTCATCTCTAGAAGACAGAACGTGTCTCCTTCCTGAGCGGTATGACGGCTGCGTGATCCCATGGTGTTTATACTTGCATACTATTGTTTGTACAGATGAACGTGGTACCTTCAGGCGTTTGGAAATTGCTCCCAAGGATGAACCAGACTTGTGGAGGTCTACAATTTCTTTTCTGAGGTCTTGGCTGATTTCTTTTGATTTTCCCATAATGTCAAGCAAATAGGAGTTTGAAGGTAGGCCTTGAAATACATCCACAGATATACCTCCAATTGACTCAAATTTTGTCTATCAGAAGCTTCTAAATGACATAATGACATAATTTTCTGAAATTTTCCAAGCAGTTTAAAGGTACTGTCAACTTAGTGTATGTAAACTTCTGACCCACTGGAATTGTGATACAGTGAATTATAAGTGAAATAATCTGTCTGTAAACAATTGTTGGGGAAATGACTTGTGTCAAGCACAAAGTAGATGTCCTAACCGACTTTCCAAAACTATAGTTTCTTAACAAGAAATTTGTGGAGTGGTTGAAAAACGAGTTTTAATGACTCCAACCTAAGTGTACGTAAACTTCCGACTTCAACTGTAATACAGAATGACATAATACAGAACATCCTTAGACAAGAACAGCTCAAGGACAAAACTACATACATTTTTAAAAAGGCACACGTAGCCTACATATCAATGCATACACACAAACTATCTTGGTCAAATAGGGGAGAGGCATTGTGCCGCAAGGTGTTGCTTTATCTGTATTTTGAAACCAGGTTTTCTGTTTATTTGAGCAATATGAGATGTAAGGAAGTTCCATGCAATAAGGGCTCTATACAATACTGTACGTTTTCTTGAATTTGTTCTGGATTTGGGGACTATGAAAAGACCCTTAGTGGCATATCTGGTGGGATAAGTGTGTGTGTCAGAGCTGTGTGTAAGTTGACTATGCAAACAATTTGGTATTTTCAACACATTAATGTTTCTTATAAAAAGAAGAAGTGATGCAGTCAGTCTCTCCTCAACTCTTAGCAAAGAGAGACTGGCATGCATAGTATTTATATCAGCACTCTGATTACAATTAAGAGCAAAACGTGCCACTCTGTTCTGGGCCAGCTGCAGCTTAACTAGGTCTTTCCTTGCCGCCCTGGAACACGACTGGGCAATTATAAAGATAAGATCAAACTAAAGTCTGCAGAACTTGCTTTTTGGAGTGTGGTGTCAAAAAAGCAGAGCATATCTTTATTACGGCCAGATCTCTCCCCATCTTTGTAACCATTGAATCTATATGTTTTGACCGTTATATGTTTGACAGTTTACAATCTAAGGTAATGGCAAGTCATTTAGTCTCCTCAACTTGTTCAACAGCCACACCATTCATTACCACATTCAGCTGAGGTCTAGCACTTAAGGAATGATTTTTACCAAATACAATACTCTTAGCTTTAGAGATGTTCAGGACCAGTTTATTACTGGACACCCATTCCAAAACAGACTGCAACTCTTTGTTAAGGGTTTCAGTGACTTCATTAGCTGTGAACGCTGATGCGTATATGGTTGAATCATCAGCGTACATGGACACATGCTTTGTTTAATGCCAGTGGCAGGTCATTGGTAAAAATAGAAAAGAGTAAAGGGCCTAGAGAACTGCCCTGCGGTACACCACACTTTACATGTTTGACATTAGAAACGCTTCAATTAAAGAAAACCCTTTGAGTTCTATTAGATAGATAGCTCTGAATCTACGATATGGCAGAGGTTGAAAAGCCATAGCCCTTCAGTTTTTTCAACAACAGGTTATCGTCATTAATATCAAAGGCTGCACTGAAATCTAACAGTACAGCTCCCACAATCTTCTTAGCATGCTGGAAGTCTGTTGTTAATTTATTTACAGAGAAATAGCATTGTATTTGGTCAAACACAGTTTTTTCCAACAGTTTGCTAAGAACTGACAGCAAGCTTATAGGTCTGCTGTTAGATCCAGTAAAGGCTGCTTTACCACTCTTGGGTAGTGGAATTACTTTGGCTTCCCTCCAGGCCTTAGGACAAAGACTTTCCTCTAGGCTCATATTAAAAATATGACAGATAGGAGTGGCTATAGAGTCAGCCACCATCCTCAGTAGCTTTCCATCTAAGTTGTCAATGCCAGGAGGCTTGTCATTATTGATCGTTAATTCCACCTCTCCCACACTAACTTTACAAAATTTTAACTTGCACTGCTTTTCTTTCATTATTTGTTTTTTTATGTATTAATATAATTGCTCACTGTTTGTCATGGGCATTTCCTGCCTAAGTTCGCCCACTTTGCCAATGAAATAATCATTAAAATAATTGGCAAAATCAAATGGTTTTGTGATGAATAAGCCGTCTGATTCAATGAAAGATGGAATTGAATTTGTCTTTCTGCCCATTATTTCATTTAAAGTACTCCAAAGTTGTTTTTCTTTATATTATTGATCTTGGCTTCATAATAAAGTTTCTTCTTCTTTTTGTTGAGTTTAGTCACATAATTTCTCAATTTACAGTAAGTAAGCCAGTCAGATGTACAGCCAGACTTATTAGCCACTCCTTTGTCCCATCTCTTTCAACCATACAGTTTTTCAATTCCTCATCAATCCATGGAGCCTTAACAGTTCTAACAGTCAGTTTCTTAACAGGTGCATGTTTATCAATAATTGGAAGAAGCAATTTCATAAATTCATCAAGTGCAGCGTCTGGATGCTCCTCATTAATCACATCAGACCAACACATATTTCTAACATCATCCACATAAGAGTCACAGCAAAATCTTTTGTATGATCTCTTATACACTATTTTAGGCCCAGCTGTTGGAACTTTGGCTTTCCTGGATATAGCCACTATATTGTGATCACTGCATCCAATGGGTACGGATGTGGCTTTAGAACAAAGTTCTACAGCATTAGTAAAAATGTGATCAATACATGTGGATGATCTTGTTCCTGTAGTGTTTGTGAACACCCTGGTAGGTTGAATAACCTGAACCAGATTCCAGGCACTGGTTACAGTAAGAAGCTTCCAGTTGAGCGGGCAGCTTGATGAAAACCAGTCAATATTCAGGTCCCCAAGAAAGTAGACCTCTTTGTTTACCTCATATACACTATCAAGCATTTCACACATATTATTTAGATACTGACTGTTAGCACTTGGTGGCCTATAGCAACACCCCAAAAGAAAAGGCTTTAAATGTGCCAGGTGAACCTGCAACCACTACACTTCAATAACACTTGACATAAGATCTTCTCTAAGCATTACAGGGATATGGCTCTGAATATATACAGCAACACCTCCCCCATAAGCATTTCTGTCTCTTCTATAAATGTTATATCCTTGTATTGCTACTGATGTATCATCAAATGAATTATCTAAGTGAGTCTCAGAAATGGCTAATATATAAATGCTATCTGATGTTAGCAGCTATTGATTTCATGAACCTTATTTCTAAGGCTACATATATTAATATGGGCTATTTCCATCCCTTTCCTGGGTAGCTTATCAGAGATAGACATAATATTGAAAAGAGCAGACAAAGCAAGAGAAAAAAATATACATTCAGCAGTCCATTAATCAATGGAACTTGACCACTACCGGCCTGGGCCTGTCACCTGGGCCGATGGTGGGTTTTTCAATCCTGTGGGCCGCTCCAGCTCAATCTTCCTGTGGTCCAACTTCAATTTCTTAGAGATCATTTCCCTCACTTTGTCCTCAGACTCCGTCCAGGTCTCATGCGGAGATCCTGCAATTCCGTCCACAACCATGTTTTGCCTTAATTGTCCCTCGAGATAGTCTGATTAATCTGTCATTGTTATCATGGATTCACACACAGAACTGATGTCCTTTCTCAATGACTTACAGATTGCTGTCATCTTGCTGTTCTCCTGTTTAAACTCATCGAGCTGACCCTGGGAGAACTGCAAACTGTTCTTCAGGTCCTGGACCTCTCTGGTCAGGTCGTTCATTCATTTATTAGTAGAATCCACGAGTATTTGGACAAAACACGTGCAACTATTTTCTTGTTGTTGTAACAACTGCTTGTAGGTCTCTTTTTGTTTGTTTTGTTCGACTTGCAAGATCCTACCCTTGACCTGCAAAACCCTATTCCAACTCCCATACCATCAACTTCCACAGGAAATGCATTCCCTGTAAGCACTCCATAGACATACTCTACTGTATACATACAAAAATTAAGATCTGTGGAGAGCTATTTCAGCAGGGTGCTGACATTGTGGAGCATAGGACATACAGTGATATGAAATTAGGAAAGGAAATGTTTTAGTTATGGAAATTATAGGTTTAGCTGACAAGTGTAGGAATGGCATGATTCGTCATAACACAGGTTTACTGTACTAGCTTCTCACCTACTGTGGCACCATATAAAGAGTTGTTGAAAAGACACTAACACAGAATAGAAAGCATATAATAGAACACCGACAAAACATAACCTTTGACGATTACAATAGATTTAAATAGTGTTCCTTGATATTCAGGAGGTTCAGCACGCAAGACATTCCGTCACTAGCCCAACAGCATCAGCTTCCCAAAGCAGTCTATAGTGTAAGCATTCTATTCTACAGTGGTTTTCAACTTTTGGGGGGTTATTTTACCCAAATCACATTTTCTGTACTCCTGAAGTACTCAATAATAAGTTGATCCACTGTCATAGTACATCCCTGCTTATTGACTTAATATAATTAATGTAAACACAACACATTGATAAATGAAACAAACATTTTAAATAAAACATTTTTTCTTGTAAACATGGAGATCATAGCTACCCTTCTGAAAGTGCAGAGGCTTTCAAAAGGAATCTGTATCAAACAGAGCAGCACAGGGATGAACTAATCAGGAAATTGCTTAAACACAAACCAATATCCTACATGGTTTCCTCTAATCATAACCACATCCATGCAGGTAATGTCTGATGTTGAATGGGATGAGCATACGTCAGAATGTCCTGTATAACTTGGCATCAGATGACAATGTGGGCCTTGTTGACATGACAGATGACAAGGGCAGTAAGAGGGAAGCAGTTGAAGCCTAGGTGTTTATGATAGTGGGCCTTCATGGCTATTGGAAGGCCCCAGTGGCCTACTTATTCACACGGACACTTACTGGGGAGGTCTAAAAAACATTAACAGAGCACATCATTGCTACCCTCAACGACATCAATATACAGTACATCTGGAGGCGCTGACCATGGATAGGCATGCAGAGACCACTGTAACGTCCTTTACACCATCTGGGGTTGACAAGCCGACACATATTTTTTTAGATATATCCCACATAATCTCACACTCAACGTCAACAAAACAAAGGAGATGATTGTGGACTTCAGGAAACAGCAGAGGGAGCACCCCCCTATCCACATCGACGGGACAGTAGTGTAGAAGGTGGAACGTTTTAAGTGTACACATCACGGACAAACTGAATTGGTCCACCCACACAGACAGCGTTGTGAAGAAGGCGCAGCAGCGCCTCTTCAACCTCAGGAGGCTGAAGAAATTCGGCTTGTCACCAAAAGCACTCACAAACTTCTACAGATGCACAATCGAGAGCATCCTGTCGGGCTGTATCACCGCCTGGTACGGCAACTGCTCCACCCACAACCGTAAGGCTCTCCAGAGGGTAGTGAGGTCTGCACAACGCATCACCGGGGGTAAACTACCTGCCCTCCAGGACACCGACACCACCCGATGTCACAGGAAGGCCATAAAGATCATCAAGGACAACAACCACCCAAGCCACTGCCTGTTCACCCCGCTATCATCCAGAAGGCGAGGTCAGTACAGCTGCATCAAAGCAGGGACCGAGAGACTGAAAAACAGCTTCTATCTCAAGGCCATCAGACTGTTAAACAGCCACCACTAACATTTAGTGGCCGCTGCCAACATACTGACTCAACTCCAGCCACTTTTTTGTTTATCTTGTACTGACGTGAAATAAGACCTATTTCTTTAGCGTGACCGACAACTTCCGGTTTTCTGAAACGCGCGTTTTAGAGGTGCCATTGTCTTTTGTTATGCTGACGTTACGGATGAAAACTATCTCCGTCTCGAAGTTTGTTTGATACATGTGACCATATCACCGTAATGTATGTTTTTTCAATATAGTTTAATCAGATTATTAGAATTTTTTCGGGAGTTCTGCCGTGTTCCGTTCTTTGAGTTTTTTAACTTTGGACAGGGACCGTGCCAGTCGACCAGTACCCAGGCTAAATGAAGAGGGGAAGTTGCCATTGTGAATGGATTGAACGACTCATCAGGACTAAGGACACCTTGATCAACATTCTGATGAAAGATCAGCAATAGTAAGACCCAATTTACGATGTTATTTCATATATCTGTCGTGCATGTGAACTGGTCGGGCGCGTCCAGCTGGTTCTGGCTGGCCTGGTTATGCTAATTTAGCGCTACATTTTGTTTTCGCTATAAAACATTTAAAAAATCTGAAATATTGTTTGGATTCACCAGATGTTGGGCTTTCAATGTCTGTACGCTGTGTATTTTTTCTGAAATGTTTTAAGACAAGTAATTAGTTATATAACGTTGGTCTCTGTAATTGTTCTAGCTGCATCAGCACTATATCAGATTGCAGCTGCAATGTAGAACTGTGATTTATACCTGAAAAATGCACATTTAAAAAAAAAAACTATGCTATACCATAAATATGTTATCAGACTGTCATCTTATGAATTTGTTTGTTGGTTAGTGGCTATCAATATCTTAGTTTAGCCGAATTGGTGATAGCACCTGATGGAGTAAGAAACTGTTGGAGTAAGAAAATGGTGTCTTTTGCTAACGTGTTTAGCTAATAGATTTACATATTGTGTCTTCCCTGTAAAACATTTAAAAAATCTGAAATGGTGGTTTTATTCACAAGATCTGTGTCTTTCATTGGGTGTCTTGGACTTGTGATTTAATGATATTTAGATGCTACTATTTAATTGTGACGCTATGCTAGCGATGCTAATCAGTGTGGGGGGGGTGGGGGGTGCTCCCGGATCCGGGTTAGGTACTCTGTAGAGGTTTTAATAATGGGAATTGATGGAAATGATGTAAAAATTTACCACTAGCCACTTTAAACAATGCCACTTTATATAATGTTTACATACCCTACATTACTCATCTCATATGTATATGTATATGCTGTACTCTATATCATCTACTGCATCTTGCCATCTTTATGTAATACATGTATCACTAGCCACTTTAAACTATGCCACTTTATGTTTACATACCCTACATTACTCATCTCATATGTATATACTGTACTCTATACCATCTACTGCATCTTGCCTATGCTGTTCTGTACCATCACTCATTCATATATCTTTATGTACATATTCTTTATCCCTTTACACTTGTGTGTATAAGGTAGTAGTTGTGGAATTGTTAGGTTAGATTACTTGTTGGTTATTACTGCATTGTCGGAACTAGAAGCACAAGCATTTCGCTACATTCGCATTAACATCTGCTAACCATGTGTATGTGACAAATAAAATTTGATTTGATTTGACATGCTCAAGCTTGTTAGGAACTCACTGCACTGCTACAAATGCCTCAAAAGCGAGGATGAGGTGATCACATTGTCGACCAAGGAGGCGTGGCGATTTTGGACAACAGGAACCCTCAGCCGCTCTGTTGCCCAGGCCCTAAAAATGCTGTACCTGTGTGAGGAACACAAGTTTTAAGATTGCATGCTTACAGTCAGGTTCTGTGAGGTAATAATTTCGTATTCGTATATCTTATCTCACATATTTATCTCAGGGAATGACATCTGAAATGCAAACCAAGCTATTTCTTGTTATGTTACAGATCATAGACAAGCTGTTTTACGTCTTCAACACAAGGAGCACAAGGAGGCTTCGGCTCAAAGGCTGCCATCAACACTGACAATCTGCACCAAATTGTTGCATTTCTGACAGAAGCATGGAGGTACCTGCTCAACTTAAAACACGGGGGACAAGACTCTATACACCAGGAAAAGGGTGACCTGATATTATTGTTTAACGCACAACAAAATCGTGACTTAAAAAGCACAACAATACCTGAAGCTGTTTCTCAGCATGTGTCCATTGATGCCTCCTCTGAAGTCCTGTTATCAGATAGGGTTAGAAGAAACAAAAACCTAGTTATTTCTTTCTGAATGAAGTGCAGACCCATACCACCTATAAGAATCCAAACTACAACTGTATTTAACCTTGAACTAAAATTCCACAATTCGTTACAATTCAAAGCTTTTTCTCCCAGACACACTGCAGTCACCGAATGGGTGGTCAACATAGATTCCCTCATCAGGATCCTCCCTGCTCTCCTGCAACTACAGAAGTATGTCCTCACATATACATTCAGCCAAGACCATCTGGAGCTGTTCTTCAATGCAGTGAGGAGATCCGGTAAGTTTTGAACTACCTTGCCTTGTCTCAGGCTGACACCATCATCTGTCTTTACAGGAGGCTGGAAAAACAACCCGAACACAGGGAAGTTCCAGGCTGCATTCTGCCGCCTTCTTGCAAGGTGTGGGGTGAAGGCAAGGATAACAGGCAATGTGGTCGGCCAGGACTCCACTGACTTCGTCCGTGTGGCCTCCGATAGAGCAATGACACCAGCCACTGGGGACAAGAAAGTAGAGTCTCCCTTTACCAACGAGCCTGGCCTGGTCACTGTCGCCACCACCACAGATGAACGCGCTAATAGGTGCCTTGTTCAAGGGCACATCAGCAGATTTATCCCCTAGTCAGCTCGGGGATTCAAACCAATGAACTTTTGATTACTTGCCCAACGCCCTAACCGCTAAGCTACTTGCCGCCCCCCATCATCTTTATGTTAAAGCAACATATTACTGAAACCCAAATTGGCATTGACAACCACCATTACACACTAATCATCACACTCATCACCGACATCTACTCCAAACTCAGGAAGCACCACATTGCCAAATGACATACAGTAACAACAAAATCCACAAAACTAACAGGTTCAAACTCAACAAGACCATAATCTTTCAGGCCAGTAACTTTTTTTTTTCTTCTTTTTTTTCTTCTTTTTATTATTTTACCTTTATTTAACTAGGCAAGTCAGTTAAGAACAAATTCTTATTTTCAATGACGGCCTAGGAACAGTGGGTTAACTGCTTGTTCAGGGGCAGAACGACAGATTTTTACCTTGTCAGCTCTAGGATTCGATTGAGGCCAAGTCATAGCCAGTCACTAGTTGGCTCCTTGTGGAGCCTTATCCCCCAGGCCATAATGAATGCATTTGTATTTATTGTCTTTTATGTATTAGCTACTAATTTTGTTAACATCTTTGGTGCCTATAATGTTACATAATCTGCATTTGTCTTAATTAAAATGTGTACCTACAGGTCAGCTAGCAGCTAATGTTTTGTGCCTTAATTAACGTTAATTTCCAACCTACAATTTTCCCAAGGACAAACTCACTCCACCACATAATGTTAGCCTACTTTAAAACTGTCCTCCATATCGTGCAAGTTAGCTAGCTAGGTAACATTAGCTACACCATTGAATTTTTAGTCTGGATTAACATTACTTTTATACCCAGGCATTATTGAAGGTAATGTAATCACTAACGTTAGCTAGACAGCTCTAGCTAGCTAACAGTAACTGTATAAATCAAATTTCAAATCAAATTTATTTATATAGCCCTTCTTACATCAGCTTATATCTCAAAGTGCTGTACAGAAACCCAGCCTAAAACCCCAAACAGCAAGCAATGCAGGTGTAGAAGTACGGTGGCTAGGAAAGGCACTCAATACATAGACAGTTAGCTAGCTAGCAAGGTTGCTAGGTAGCAAGCAACCTAACCCAAACTAATGTTATCTACAGTGTCTTCAGAAAGTATTCATGCCCCTTGACTTATTCCAAAAAAAATGGTTGCCTTAATTCAAAATGGATTGAATATATTTTTTCTCTCTCACTCATTTACACACAATACCCCATAATGACAAAGTGAAAACGTGTTTTTAGACATTTTTTATTTATTGAAAATAAATTACAGAAATATCTAATTTAACAGCAGTATTCACACCCCCGAGTCAATACTGTATAGAAGCACCTTTGGCAGAGATTACAGATGTGAGTCTTTCTGGTTAAGTCTCTCAGAGCTTTGCACACCTGGATTGTACAATATTTGCACATTATTCTTTAAAGAATTCTTCAACCTTTGTCAAGGTGGTTGTTGATCATTGCTAGGCAGCCATTTTCAAGTCTTGCTATAGATTTTCAAGCTGATTTGAGTCAAAACTGTAACTAGGCCACTCAGGAACATTCAATGTTGCCTTGGTAAGCAACTCCAGTGTATATTTGGCCTTGTTTTTTTGGTTATTGTCCTGCTGAAAGATTAATTTGTCTCCCAGTGTCTGAAACAGGCTTTCCTCTAGGATTTTGCATGTGCTTAGCTCTATCCAATTTTTGTATCCTAAAAACTCCCTAGTTCTTGCTGATGACGAGCATACCCATAACATGATGCAGCCACCACCATGCTTGAAAATATGATGAGTGGTACTTAGTGATGTGTTGTGTTGGATTTGCCCCAAACAACGCTTTGTATTCAGGACAAAGAGTTAATTTATTGGCCACATATTTTGCAGTTTTACTTTACTGCCTTATGCAAACAGGATGCATGTTTTGGAATATTTTTATTCTGTGCAGGCTTCCGTCTTTTCACTCTGTCAATTAGGTTAGTTTTGTAGAGTAACTACAATGTTGTTGACCCATCCTCAGTTTTCTCCTATCACTGTTATCAGGGAACAGCCACTGTTACCTGCCATTGGTCAGTTCCGGTGTTATGAGACTGAGGGTCTCTCGTCACAGATTACTTGTTTACATAGCAGGTTAGGATAACTATTGTGGCAGGTTAGGTGAATTAGCGTGGCAGGTTAGGTGAATTAGCGTGGCAGGTTTGGTGAATTAGTGTGGCAGGTTAAGAGACTGAGATTAAGGTTAGGAAAAGGGTTAGGCTTAGCTACAATGCTACAGTTGTCAACAACTGTTGTCCCCGATGCAAAATAAATGGCCACGGACCACTGGCAAGCATACATAGGTTTTTACTTGATATCAAGAAAGGTTAGCAGAGCATTTTCGCTAACCCTAACTCTTTTCCTATCCTTAACCTTAGTCTCCCAACCTGCTACATTAATTCTCCTAAACTGCGATGAAAAAGTCACTTCGCTATCAAAGTGGCGTGAAAAGAGTGTTTCCCTAGTGGAGTTGAAAGATGCAGGGGGATTTCGGCGGAAATGGAAGTTAGGTTGATAATACCGTATCTGTGTAAACCAGAAACATTCACTTTTTTCAAACACTACTAAGGGTTTTGGTTGGGGAACGCTGTCAGCAGAGAAGGGTGCAATTGCGGCACAAAGGAACCCGTCTTTACACTTCTATTGGTACATTTTTAAGCTACGACTCCGGTACATAGCCGGGAGGCTGGGCTGCATAGGATGAACTATAACATAGGATGCCAATTGCCGATAAACCCCACGGAAGAAGGGCAGGTGTTCAGCAGGTATTAGCAAAGGACACTGGGTGCTAGCTAGCAAGGACTCTGGTACACAGCAGGCGGGATCAGTAGCTAGCTAGTAGACTGTCCTTCACCCCCTCTTGACAAGCACTGCTTTCCCGCTTTAATCGCGGCGAAGGCAGATGTTCAACAGGCGGGGTGAAGGACACTGTGTACTAGCTAGCTAGCTACACTGAACAAAAATAAAAACGCAACATGCAACAATTTCAAAGAGTTACAGTTCATATAAGGAATCAGTCAATTGAAATAAATAAATTAGATCCTAAACTATGGATTTCACATGACTGGGAATACAGATATGCATCTGTTGGTCACAGATACCTTAAAAAAAGGTAGGGGCATGGATCAGAAAACCAGTCAGTATTTGGTGTGACCACCATTTGCATCACACAGCGCACCACATCTCCTTCGTTGCTCAGGCTGTTGATTGTGGCCTGTGGAATGTTGTCCCACTACTCTTCAATGGCTGTGCGAAGTTGCTGGATATTGGCGGGAACTGGAACACGCTGTCGTACACGTCGATCCAGAGCATCCGAAACATGCTCAATGGGTGACATGTCTGGTGAGTATGCAGGCCATGGAAGAACTGGGACATCTTCCAGGAATTGTGTACAGATTCTTGAGACATGGGGTCGTGCATTATCATGCTGAAACATGAGGTGATGGTGGCGGATGAATGGCACGACAATGTGCCTCAGGATCTTGTCATGGGATCTCTGTGCATTCAAATTGCCATCAATAAAATGCAATTGTGTTTTTTGTCCATAGCTTATGCAAAAAATAACCCCACTGCCACCATGGGGAACTCTGTTCACAACGTTGACATCAGCAAACTGCTCACCCACACAACACCATACATGCTTTCTGCCATCTGACCAGTACAGTTGAAACCGGGATTGATCCGTAAAGAGCACAATTATCCAGTGTGCCAGTGGCAATCGAAGGTCAAGACCCTGGTGAGGACGATGAGCGCACAGATGAGATTCCTTGAGACGGTTTCTGAAAGTTTGTGAAGAAATTCTTTGGTAGTGCAAACCCACAGTTTCATCAGCCTTCCAGGTGGCTGGTCTCAGACGATCCCGCAGGTGAAGAAGCCGGATGTGGAGGTCCTGGGCTGGCATGGCTACACATGGTCTGCAGTTGTGAGGCCGGTTGGATGTACTGACAAATTCTCTAAAATGACATTGGAGGCAGCTTATGGTAGAGAAATTAACATTAATTTCTCTGGCAACACCTCTGGTGGACATTCCTGCAGTCAGCATGCCAATTGCACTCTCCCTCAAAACTTGAGACATCTTTGGCACCGTGACAAAACTGCACACTTTAGGGTGGCCTTTTATTGTCCCTAGCACAAGGTGCACCTGTGTAATGATCATGCTGTTTAATCAGCTTCTTGATATGCCACACCTGTCAGGTGGATGGATTGTCTTGACAAGAGATAAAATGCTCACTAACAGAGATGTAAACACATTTCTGCACAAAATTTGAGAGAAATAGGCTTTTCGTGCTGATGAAACATGAGACCAGTACTTTACATGTTGCGTTTATATTTTTGTTCATCATACTTCTTCAGTTACATCCTTTGTACTCACTTAGCGCAACTCCAAAGACAACCAACTTGATAGGCGCTTTGCTACGCAGATTCACACGCAACACATTCCAATCCGATATCCTTTTTGGTTGCATTGCACTCTCCCTCTGCTCCTTGGAAACACAAAAAATAAATAAATAAGCCCACTTCTTGTTATCTTCACTGACGCAACCTTATCCAAAACATCTATGATATTCATCGGGACGTCAAACGGATCTCCCAGATATTGTCATCGGTCTAAAACCCTCACTCCAACAACAAAAAAAGTAATAGGTAATAGGTGAACAATAGGTAAGTAAAGAAATAAAACAACAGTAAAAAGACAGGCTATATACAGTAGCGAGGCTATAAAATTAGCGAGGCTACATACAGACACCGGTTAGTCAGGCTGATTGAGGTAGTATGACCTCCCGGGTGGCGCAGTTGAGGTTGTATGTACATGAATGTATAGTTAAAGTGACTATGCATATATGATAAACAGAGAGTAGCATCAGCGTAAAAATAAGGGTTGGGGGGGCACACAATGCAAATAGTCCAGGTAGCCATTTGATTACATGTTCAGGAGTCTTATGGCTTGGGGTAAAAACCGTTGAGAAGCCTTTTTGTCCTAGACTTGGCACTCCAGTACCGCTTGCCATGCGGTAGTAGAGAGAACAGTCTATGACTAGGGTGGCTGGGGTCTTTGACAATTTTTAGGTTCTTCCTCTGGCACCGCCTGGTGTAGATGTCCTTGCGGTCAGAGGCCGAGCAATTGTCGTACCAGGCAGTGATGCAACCAGTCAGGTGCTCTCAATGTTGCAGCTGTAGAACCTTTTGAGGATCTCAGGACCCATGCCAAATCTTTTTAGTTTCCTGAGGGGGAATAGGCTTTGTCGTGCCCTCTTCACGACTGTCTTGGTGTGTTTGGACCATTCTACTTTGTTGTTGATGTGGACACCAAGGAACTTGAAGCTCTCAACCTGCTCCTCTACAGCCCTGTCGATGAGAATGGTGGAGTGCTCAGGCCTCCTTTTCCTGTAGTCCACAATCATCTCCTTAGTCTTGGTTACGTTGAGGGATATGTTGTTATTCTGGCACCACCCGGCCAGGTCTCTGAGCTCCCCCCTATAGGCTGTCTCGTCATTGTCGGTAATCAGGCCTACCACTGTTGTGTCGTCTGCAACTTAATGATGGTGCTGGAGTCGTGCATGGCCATGCAGTCGTAGGTGAACAGGGAGTACAGTAGGGGACTGAGCACGCACCCCTGGGGAGCTCCAGTGTTGAGGATCAGCGTGGCAGATGTGTTGCTACCTACCCTCACCACCTGGGGGCGGCCCGTCAGGAAGTCCAGGATCCAGTTGCAGAGGGAGGTGTTTAGTCCCAGGATCCTTAGCTTAGTGATGAGCTTTGAGGGTACTATGGTGTTGAACACTGAGCTGTAGTCAATGGATAACATTCTCACATAAGTGTTCCTTTTGTCCAGGAGGGAAAGGGCAGTGTGGAGTGCAATAGAGATGGCATCATCTGTGGATCTGTTTGGGCGGTATGCAAATTGGAGTGGGTCTAGGGTTTCTGGGATAATGGTGTTGATGTGAGCCATTACCAAGTCATTTAGGCAGGTTGCTTATGTGTTCTTTGGCAAGTAGAGTATATTGTGATAAATTGCAGGCCACACTACTTGCCTAGAGAGTTTTCAGCTATACTTTTCGTGGCTGTTTATCACAGACAGATGCTGGCACTAACACCGCACTCAGTCAGCTGTATAAGGAAATAAGCAAACAGGAAACCAATCACCCAGAGGCGGCGCTCCTAGTGGACGGAGACTTTAATGCAAGGAAACTTAAATCAGTTCTACCAAATTTCCATCAACATGTTAAATGTGCAACCAGAGGGAAAGAAATTCTAGAACACCTGTAATCCACACACAGAGACGCGTACAAAGCTCTCCCTCGCCCTTCATTTGGTAAATCCGACCACAACTCTATCCTCCTAATTCCTGCTTCAAAGCAAAAATGAAAGCAGGAAGCACCAGTGACTCGGTCTATAAAAAAGTGGTCAGATGAAGCAGATCCTAAACTACACGACTGTTTTGTTATCACAGACTGGAACATGTTCCGGGATTCTTCCGATGGCATTGAGGAGTACACCACATCAGTCACTGGCTTTATCAATAAGTGCATCGAGGACGTTGTCCCCACAGTGACCGTACGTACATACCCCAACCATTAGCCATGGATTACAGGCAACATTCGCACTGAGCTAAAGGCCAGAGCTGCCGCTTTCAAGGAGCGGGACTCTAACCCGGAAGCTTACAAGAAATCCTGCTATGCCCTGAGACGAACCATCGAACAGGCAAAGCGTCAATACAGGACGACGATTGAATCCTATTACACCGGCTCTGACGCTCGTCGGATGTGGCAGGGCTTGAAAACTATTACGGACTACAAAGGGAAACCCAGCCGCGAGCTACCCAGTGACGCAAGCCTAGCAGACAGGCTAAATGACTTTTATGCTCGCTTTGAGGCAAGCAACATTGAAGCATGCATAAGATCACCAGCTGTTCCTGACAACTTTGTGATCACGCTCTCCGTAGCCGATGTGAGCAAGAAATTTAAACAGGTCAACATTCACAAGGCCGCGGCGCCAGACGAATTACCAGGACGTGTACTTAGAGCAAAAACAGACCAACTGGCAAGTGTCTTCACTGACATTTTCAACCTGTCACAGTCTGTAATACCTACATGTTTTAAGCAGACCTCCATAGTTCTTGTGTCCAAGAAAGCGAAGGTAATCTGCCTAAATGACTACCACCCTGTAGCACTCCCATCGGAAGCCATTAAGTGTTTTGAAAGGCTGGTCATGGCTCACATCAACACCATTATCACAGAAACCCTAGACCCACTGCAATTCGTAAATCGCACCAACAAATCCACAGATGAAGCAATCTCAATTGCACTCCACACTGCCCTTTTCCACCTGGACAAAAGGAACACCGATGTTAGAATGCTGTTCATTAACTCCAGCTCATTGTTCAACACCATAGTGCCCATAAAGCTCATCACTAAGCTAAGGACCCTGGGACTAAACACCTCCCTCTGCAAATGGATCCTGGACTTCCTGACGGGCCGCCCCCAGGTGGTAAGGGTAGGCAACACACTGATCCTCAACATGGGGCCCCTCAGGGGTGCGTGCTCAGTCCCCTCCTGCACTCCCTGTTCATGACTAAAACACCATCATTAAGTTTGCTGACGACACAACTGTGGTAGACCTGATTACCGACAACGATAAGACCGCCTATAGGGAGGAGGTCGGAGATTTGGCATGGGTCCCCAGACCTTCAAAAAGTTCTACAGCTGCACCATCGAGAGCATCCTGACTGGTTGCATCACTGCCTGGAGTGGTAACTGCTTGGCATCCGATCATAAGGCGCGACAGAGGGTAGTACGTACGGCCCAGTACATCATTGGGGCCAAGCTTCCAGGACCTACAGTGCATTCAGAAAGTATTCTGAATACTTATGTAAACAGTGCCTTCGGAAAATATTCAGCCCCATGACTTTTTCCAGATTTTGTTACGTTACAGCCTGATGCTAAAACTGATTAAATCTATACACAATACCTCATAATGACAAAGCAAAAACACGTTTATATAATTATTTTCTAATGTATTAAAAATAAAATAACTGAAATATCATACTAACATAAGTATTCAGACCCTTTACTCAGTACTTTGTTGAAGCACCTTTGGCAGCGATTACAACCTCGCGTCTTCTTGGGTATGACGCCACAGGTTTAGCGCACCTGTATTTGGGGAGTTACTCCCATTATTCTCTGCAGATCCTCTCAAGCTCTGTCAGGTTGGATGGGGAGTATCACTGTACAGCTATTTTCAGGTCTCTCCAGAGATGTTCGATCGGGTTCAAGTCCAGGCTCTGGGCCACTCAAGGACATTGAGAGACTCTTCCCGAAGTCACTTCTGCGCTATCTTGGCTTTGTGCTTAGGGTTGTTGTCCTGTTGGTAGGCGAACCTTCGCCCCAGTCTGAGGTCCAGAGCGCTTTGGAGCAGGTTTTCATCAAGGATCTCTCTGTACTTTGCTCTGTTCATCTTTCCCTTGATCCTGACTAGTCTCCCAATCCCTGCCGCTGAAAAACATCCCCACAGCATGATGCTGCCACCACCATGCTTCACTGTAGGAATGGTGCCTCGATCCTGACTAGTCTGAAAAACATCCACACTGCATGATGTTGCCACCACCATGCTTCACTGTAGGCATTCAGGTCAAAGAGTTCAATCTTGGTTTCATCAGACCAGAGAATCTTGTTTCTCATGGTCTGAGAGTCTTTAGGTGCCTTTTGGCAAACTCTAAGCGGGCTGTCATGTGCCTTTTACTGAGGAGTGTCTACCATCTGGCCAAGGAAAGCCTGATTGGTGGAGTGCTGCAGAGATGGTTGTCCTTCTGGAAGGTTTTCCCATCTCCACAGAGGAACTGTAAAGCTCTGTCAGAGTGACCATCGGGTTCTTGGTCACCTCCCTGACCAAGGTCCTTCTCCCCCGATTGCTCAGTTTGGCCGAGTGACCAGATCTAGGAAGAGTCTTGGTGGTTCCAAACTTTTTCCATTTTAGAATGATGGAGGCCACTGTGTTCTTGGGGACCTTCAACGCTGCAGAATTTTTTGGTACCCTTCCCCAGATCTGTGCCCTGACACAATCCTGTGTCAGAGCTCTGTGGATAATTCCTTTGACCCCATGGCTTGGTTTTTGCTCTGACATGCACTGTCGGACCTTATATCGACAGGTTTGTGCCTTTCCAAATCTTGTCCAATCAATTTGAATTTACCACAGGTGGACTCCAATCAATTTGTAGAAACATCTTAAGGATAATCAATGGAATCAGGATGCACCTGAGCTCAATTTCAAGTCAAAAGTTTTTGCTTTGTCATTATGGGGTATTGTGTGTAGATTGCTGAGGATTTTTTATTTATTTAATCAATTTTAAAATAAGGTTTTAACGTAACAAAATGTGGAGAAAGTCAAGGGGTCTGAATACTTTCAGACCCCTAGGCGTGTCAGCGGAAGGCCCAAAAAATGGTCAAAGACTCCAGTCACCCAAGTCAAAGACTGTTCTCTCTGCTACCACACGGCAAGCAGTAACGGAGCGCCAGGTCTAGGTCCAAAAGGCTTCTTAACAGCTTCTACCCCCAAGTCATAAGACTGCTGAACAGTTCATCAAATGGCCACCTGGACTATTTGCATTGACCCCACCCTTTGTTTTTAACCTGCTGCTACTTGCTGTTTATTATCAGTGCGTAGTCACTCTACCCCTATCTACATGTACAAATGACCTCAACTAACCTGTAACCCCGCACATTGACTCAGTACCGGTACCCTCTCTATATAGCCTCATTATTGTTATTTTATTGTGGGATTCTTTTTTTTAAACTTTAGTTTATTTAGTAAATATTTTCTTATTTACCAACAATGCAGTTTTAAGAAAATTGAGTTAAGGGCTTAAGGAAGCATTTCACTGTAAGGTCTACACCTGTTGTATTAGGCAAATGTGAGAAATAAAATTAGATTTGACTACACAGGTGCACCTTTTGCTGTGGACAATAAAAGGCCACCTAAAATGTGCAATTTTGTCACACAACACAATGCCACAGATGTCTCAAGTTTTGAGGGAGCGAGCAATTGGCATGCTGACTGCAGGAATGTCCAACAGAACTGTTGCCAGAGAATGTAATGTTAATTTCTCTACCATAAGCCACCTCCAGTATCGTTATAGAGAAGTTGTCAGTACGTCCAACCGGCCTCACAACCGCACACCACGTGTAACCACGCCAGCCCAGGACCTCCACATCCGGCATCTTTACCTGCGGGATCGTCTGAGACCAGCCACCCGGACAGCTGATGGAACTGAGGAGTATTTCTGTCTGTAATAAAGCCCTTTTGTATAACGACACAGGGCGAGACCCAGATGCAGACACAGGAGGCAGATGGTTTGAGTCTCTGATATTTATTAAAATACAAGGGGCAGGCAATAGGCAGGCCGAGGACAGGCAGATGTTCATTAACCAGGTCAGAGTCCAAAAGGTACAGGGAGGCAGGCAGGCTCGAGGTCAGGGCAGGCTGAATGATCAGGCAGGCGGGCTCAGTGTCAGGGTAGGCAAAACAGGTCGGAAGTGGGAGGGATAGAAAGCAGAGACTAGGAAAAAGAGGAGCACGGAAAAATATGCTGGTAAGCTTGACAAGACGAACTGGCAACAGACAAACAGAGAACACAGGTATAAATACACTGGGGACAATGGGGAAGATGGGCGACACCTGGGGGGGGTTGAGACAAGCACAAAGACAGGTGAAACAGATCAGGGTGTGACATTTTGTGTGGGAAAACTCATCCTGATTGGCTGGGCCTGGCTCCCAAGTCGGTGGGCCTATGCCATCCCATGCCCACCCATGGTTGTGCCCCTGCCCAGTCATGAAATCCATAGATTAAGGCCCAATTCATTTATTTATTCCAATTGACTGATTTCCTATTTTTTCAGTGTATATTTACAACATTCACAGTAATTACATACATTATTCACATATCAATCATTATTTGAACAGTCATTGACAATCTAATCAGGTGCTCAAGGCTTTCCAGCACAGCACATTATGACAAGTCCATGCCTAAGACACATGAACAGTCATTCTGTGCAGTCTCTCGTCACCAATTCAGTCAGCAACAGTAGTAGCATTCATATAAAAACAGAGACAACAACCAGTGTGAAAAAACATAATTGAAACAAAATCTATTGTCTGGTGCTGTACTATCTGCTGCCAGTCCTCAAACATAATTTCCACTCTCCTGTATTGCCGTAAGTGCCTCTTTTCCGCCCTCTTGCTGTGGCATGTTGACATACACCTCCTCCTCCCTTGATAGAGGGAGCTCAGGGTCCGCCTGGGATGAGTCTATGTGGGTGCTGGTAGGTTTGGAGCATGACCCATTTCCTATGGTCACAGGGTAGTTAACAGTGATGTTGACATTAACTAGGGGACTAGATGGCAGGGGACTGGTAGGCTGGGGGCTGGTGGGTTGAGGGCTAGGCTGGGTGCTGGGCTGTGGAGGAGTGGACTGGAGGGGGCCTATTGACAGGCCGTCCAGGCTGTTGGAGCACCCTGACACCCAGGTCCTTCTAGTATCCTGCTGGTTCTCTGCCTGACTGGGATTGCTGCAGTTTCCCTTTCCCAGCAAACATTGCTGCTGTTCCCGATAGCTGTGGATGAATGAACTGTTCTGAAGAACCATTGGTCTGGCACTATCAAACTGAGAGAGAGAGAGAGAGAGAGAGAGAGAGAGAGAGAGAGAGAGAGAGAGAGAGAGAGAGAGAGAGAGAGAGAGAGAGAGAGAGAGGGAGAGAGGGAGAGAGAGAGAGAGAGAGAGAGAGAGAGAGAGAGAGAGAGAGAGAGAGAGAGAGAGAGAGAGAGAGAGAGAGAGAGAGAGAGATATGTGATATGTTTAAGATTGAGTTGAAGCTGTTGAAATGTTCTTGTCTCCAACATATGCTTTACTTAGGTCAAATGGCAACAAAAAAACTCACTTTAATGGCCTCCCAATTTCCATTTCTATCTTCTGTAGAAGATACAGGCCTGGACCCTGTGAAGACTGTAAGAGAACATAGTAAACCTACACTCAAATATTGGTATACGCATATCTATCCTTACAGTCGGTCAATTATATTGTTATTACCCTAATCAAGTGCTTAGTCTCTAATGCTTTACCTTTCTTGTAAATGATTGTGCCTATGATCAGCAGCAGGATAATACCTCCGATAACACCTCCGATAACACCTGAAACTAATAGACACAGGAGCAGAGGTACAACAAAGCGGTATCCACACATAGGAGATAAGGAAGCAAAGAAATGTAAAAATCCTGAGTGTGGTCCAACAACTTCATATCTCTGACACATGGACTGCTGTACAGTTGTAGAATCTTAATTTGATCACTCTTTATTTGCTGAAAATTCCCCTACAAAATATTTCCATTAATTGTAATCCACATAATAATTCACATTTCCTCTTGCTGCAGGATTATTTTCTTGCTGTAGCAAACTTTCTCAATTTAAGATCCTACATCTGTATTTAGCTGCCTATATTTACCTATACGAAGGTCAAAGCCTGGTGATTTGCCCTCTGTATGCAGGCTCTGTAGACTAGGTGTGGTATGCCCTGTACCAGAGGTCGGAATTGTGGTCGATGGGCTGGTCGGTGGTCTAACCTTAGGTCCACACACCGAATTTGAGGTGGTGTTACCATAAGTCAGTACACCCCTTCTCTGCGACACACAGCTGAGGATACAGTGTCATTGTTATCATAATAAAGTTAATATATATGTGTGTGTGTGTGTGTGTGTGTGTGTGTGTGTGTGTGTGTGTGTGTGTGTGTGTGTGTGTGTGTGTGTGTGTGTGTGTGTGTGTGTGTGTGTGTGTGTGTGTGTGGGTGTGTGTGTCACTTACTCTGTGTGGTGCTGGCAAGTCTGGGTGTAGGAGTGCTGGTCAGAGAAGGTTCCATCAGGGCATGGTGCACAGTTCACATCTGAATATGTTGTCCCTGAAACATTCACCAACACAAACACATTTACAGTGAACAGTCATATTCAAACTTTCAACTTTCAGTATAATTTTCAATGAGGACAGAAACATGTTGAATTTGTGAGAAATACGGTCAGGCCGAACTCCTGTCTAGCAATAGTACCTTCTATGGCAACACCATGGCCAGGCTGGCAGTGTGTATAACTGACACACTCCTTACAGTTTGGGTGTTGTTCCATTATGCAGAACATCCCAGTCTGGCACATACACTGGGTTTTGGTGGTGCTGGAGCAATTCTGGGCATACTGCAGGCCTTTGTCTTCTCACATAAATAAATAAGATGCTCATTACAGATTAGATGTATCAACACACACACAAGCACACACACACACACACACACACACAAAACGTAATCCTAAGGAATAAATACAACAAATCTAAATCACTGTTACAGTGCCTTCAGAAAGTATACAGAGATTTTTACTAATTAATCAAAAATAAACGTGAAATGTTTTGAGTAAATAAGTATTCAACCCCTTTGTGCTTAACAAGTCATATAATAAGTTGCATGGACTCCCTCTGTGTGCAATAATAGTGGTTAACATGATTTCTGAATGACTACCCCATATCTGTACCCCACACATACAATTATTTGTAAGGTCCCTCAGTCAGGTAGTGAATTTTAAGAACAGATTCAACCTCAAAGACCAGGGAGGTTTTCCAATGCCCAGCAAAGAAGGGCACCTATTGGTAGATGGGTAAAAAAAAAAAGCAGACATTGAATATCCCTTTGAGCATGGTGAAGTTATTAATTACACTTTGGATGGTTACTCCACAATACAGGAGCTGACGTTACTCCACAATACAGGGGCTGAAGTTACTCCACAATACAGGGGCTGAAGTTACTCCACAATACAGGGTCTGAAGTTACTCCACAATACAGGGGCTGAAGTTACTCCACAATACAGGGGCTGAAGTTACTCCACAATACAGGGGCTGAAGTTACTCCACAATACAGGGGCTGAAGTTACTCCACAATACAGGGGCTGAAGTTACTCCACAATACAGGAGCTGAAGTTACTCCACAATAAAGGAGCTGAAGTTACTCCACAATACAGGGGCTGAAGTTACTCCACAATACAGGGGCTGAAGTTACTCCACAATACAGGGGCTGAAGTTACTCCACAATACAGGGGCTGAAGTTACTCCACAATACAGGAGCTGAAGTTACTCCACAATACAGGAGCTGAAGTTACTCCACAATACAGGGGCTGAAGTTACTCCACAATACAGGGGCTGAATTTACTCCACAATACAGGAGCTGAAGTTACTCCACAATACAGGGGCTGAAGTTACTCCACAATACAGGGGCTGAAGTTACTCCACAATACAGGGGCTGAAGTTACTCCACAATACAGGGGCTGAAGTTACTCCACAATACAGGGGCTGAAGTTACTCCACAATACAGTGGCTGAAGTTACTCCACAATACAGGAGCTGAAGTTACTCCACAATACAGGGGCTGAAGTTACTCCACAATACAGGGGCTGAAGTTACTCCACAATACAGTGGCTGAAGTTACTCCACAATACAGGAGCTGAAGTTACTCCACAATACAGGGGCTGAAGTTACTCCAC
Organism: Salvelinus fontinalis; assembly: GCF_029448725.1. NCBI lineage: Eukaryota > Metazoa > Chordata > Actinopteri > Salmoniformes > Salmonidae > Salvelinus > Salvelinus fontinalis. The sequence goes on along the minus strand of NC_074667.1, from coordinate 56,556,283 downwards.
AATACAGGGGTTGAAGTTACTCCACAATACAGGGGCTGAAGTTACTCCACAATACAGGGGCTGAAGTTACTCCACAATACAGTGGCTGAAGTTACTCCACAATACAGGAGCTGAAGTTACTCCACAATACAGGGGCTGAAGTTACTCCACAATACAGGGGCTGAAGTACGACGTTTGGCTGCATTAATCACACTGTTCGCTTGAGAACGGTTCAGTAGGAAACCAGAAATGTAGTCATGCTGAGGAGAGCTTTTGTGAAAGCTGTCACTTCCACAACGAAAATAGGCGAGAATGACCAGTTGGTGGGCGAGTGGCTCCATTTATGGAGGCAAGGGGCTCACTTCATTTGCCACTCAACCTGTCTGTCTCCAACAGATGATGTGATTGGTTACTTCGAATGTTCTCGAGTGGCTTAGTTACAGTTTTGACTTAAATCAGCTTGAAAATCAATGGCAGGACTTGAAAATGGTTGTCCAGCAATGTTTAACAACCAACTTGAAAGAGCTTGAAGAGTTGAAAAAATAATAATGGACAGATATTGTACAAACCAGGTGTGCAGAACTCTTAGCAACTTCCCACTGGTACACACTGATTGAATCAATGTTGTTTCCACGTCATTTCGATGGAATTAATTTGACCTAACATGGAAAAGTCTGTGCCCAGTGGGTTACCCAAAAAGACTCACAGCTGTAATCGCTCCCAAATGTGATTCTAACATGTATTGACATGTTGAATACTTATCTAATCAAGATATATTAGTGAATCAAATGCTTTATTTTTTAAATAATGAAAAGAATCTGGCTACAGACAGAAACAACATAACATTCTGAAGTCATATGTGGCAGAGTCTTACAGGCATGGGAAACAACATAACATTCTGAAGTCATATGGGGCAGAGTCTTACAGGCATGGGAAACTACATAACATTCTGAAGTCATATGCGGCAGAGTCTTACAGACATGGGAAACTACATAACATTCTGAAGTCATATGGGGCAGAGTCTTACAGACATGGGAAACTACATAACATTCTGAAGTCATATGGGGCAGAGTCTTACAGGCATGGGAAACTACATAACATTCTGAAGTCATATGCGGCAGAGTCTTACAGACATGGGAAACTACATAACATTCTGAAGTCATATGGGGCAGAGTCTTACAGGCATGGGAAACAACATAACATTCTGAAGTCATATGCGGCAGAGTCTTACAGACATGGGAAACTACATAACATTCTGAAGTCATATGGGGCAGAGTCTTACAGACATGGGAAACTACATAACATTCTGAAGTCATATGGGGCAGAGTCTTACAGTCATGGGAAACTACATAACATTCTGAAGTCATATGCGGCAGAGTCTTACAGGCATGGGAAACTACATAACATTCTGAAGTCATATGGGGCAGAGTCTTACAGGCATGGGAAACAACATAACATTCTGAAGTCATATGCGGCAGAGTCTTACAGGCATGGGAAACTACATAACATTCTGAAGTCATATGGGGCAGAGTCTTACAGGCATGGGAAACTACGTAACATTCTGAAGTCATATGGGGCAGAGTCTTACAGGCATGGGAAACTACATAACATTCTGAAGTCATATGTGGCAGAGTCTTACAGGCATGGGAAACTACATAACATTCTGAAGTCATATGGGGCAGAGTCTTAAAGGCATGGGAAACTACATAACATTCTGAAGTCATATGGGGCAGAGTCTTACAGGCATGGGAAACTACATAACATTCTGAAGTCATATGGGGCAGAGTCTTACAGGCATGGGAAACTACATAACATTCTGAAGTCATATGGGGCAGAGTCTTACAGGCATGGGAAACTACATAACATTCTGAAGTCATATGGGGCAGAGTCTTACAGGCATGGGAAACTACATAACATTCTGAAGTCATATGGGGCAGAGTCTTACAGGCATGGGAAACAACATAACATTCTGAAGTCATATGCGGCAGAGTCTTACAGGCATGGGAAACTACATAACATTCTGAAGTCATATGGGGCAGAGTCTTACAGGCATGGGAAACAACATAACATTCTGAAGTCATATGCGGCAGAGTCTTACAGGCATGGGAAACTACATAACATTCTGAAGTCATATGGGGCAGAGTCTTACAGGCATGGGAAACAACATTGGGTATGGATACGTTGGGAACGTGTGTCTGAGCAAATGCGATGTCATTCATGTTTGTTGAAATGTATGAATACTTTCTGAAGGCACTGTATATAACATGACCAATAATTTACTGCAATATAATCCACCCACCTTCTGAACACTTGGGACATCTGAAGCATTTTGTGAAGTAATTGAAGGTCCCACTGTATTGGCCACTGGGACATGGTTCACACACTGTGTCTGAGGTAGTGCTGCATTCATTCTTCAGGCGTGTCCCTGTCATGACATTTAAGCAATAAGGCACGAGGAGGGTGTGGTATATGGCCAATATACCACCGCTAAGGGCTATTCTTAGGCATGACGCAACGTGCAACCCCCGAGGTGCCTTATTGCTATTATAAACTGGTTACCAACGTAATTAGAGCAGTAAAAATAAATGTTTTGTCATACACATGGCATACTGTCTGATATACCACGGATGTCAGCCAATCAGCATTCAGGGCTCGAACCACAGTTTATAACAATGCATAACTTACAGTAATCATCTCAGTACCTGTACATCTTTCTATCCCTGAAATCCTGACTTTCATATTATGTACGGAAACAGTTTAATTCATGTTGACGGTCATCCCTTACCAGGAGCACACTTGCTGCAGCACAGGTTTGTAGGTGTGTTATAGTATTCAACTGCGTTGTTGCGACAGGCTTCAGCAGAGTCTGGTGTGTATGGCAGAGTGTACACCTGTAGGGAAAAAGAGACCATGAAGTGCACCTGATCAGAAGGAGGAATGATGAGTAACATGTCCAACAATATTTTCCTTTTTCTTCTATTTAAACTTCTAGTACAACCCAAGGGTTGGATTTTGTGGCCGAAGAAGACCTATTATATTCTATCTGTTGGAGACTAGGGAATATACACTGAAACATTTGTGGTCTAGTCATTATTTGCCAGTAGACACAGGGCATGTAAAACACACAATGTACTGACAGTAAAACACATTTTAAAAACATGTGTGTCTCTAGTATCTCGTGTATGACATGAAGTGGTAGGAGGAGACAGGAGAGAGAGCGATTGAGAGAGAGACTTCTGATAAGCTGCCAGGACTGGCTACGTGGTCTGACTGAACAATACAGCTATACCACTGCCAAGGCCTCACACTATCATCCTCCCTCGCAGCCTTTAGGACAGAATGTCTTTAACAGCCATTTCCTTTTCACATATGGCAGCCACCCAAAACAAACACATAACAAATCAGGAAAAGTGAATCTGGAGTTTTATTGACTGGAGGAAACCCTCAATCTTTTTCTCTGGCACTCCCCTAGGGCTAGTGTCATTGAGGAAGGTAGTGACTACAGAGGCGTCACTCACAGGGTGGGGAGCAGTTATACGAGGGAAGAGAAATAAAAGATTGTGGTTCCCACAGCTCTGCCACATTCATATAAATGACCTTGAACTGATGACAGTGCTTCATTCTTTGATGCCCTTCAGGACAGACAATCTGTGTAGAATACTATGTACATTATGCACTGGGAATGCGACCCTAGTCCCTGTGTCTTTGGTTCAAAAGACGATGCAAGCCGATCATTCACTGTGAACACGTTAATACCAATAGTAGCCAGAAGAATGGTGGGAATAGTTCTAAACATGCTGTCACGCCCTGTTCTTTCACCTGTTCCTGTGATTGTCTCCACCCCCTCCAGGTGTGGCTTATTTTCCCCAGTGTATTTATCCCTGTGTTTCCTGTCTTTCTCTGCCAGTTCATCTTGTATGTTTAGTCAAGTCAACCAGTGTGTTTTTCCCGTACTCCTTTTTCTAGTCCTCCCGGTTTTGACCCTTGCCTGTTTCTGGACTCTGTACCCGCCTGCCCGACCATTCTGCCTGCCTTGACCACAAGCCTGTCTGTCACTCTGTACCTCCTGGACTCTGATCTGGTTTTGACCTTTTTGCCTGTCCACGACCATTCTCTTGCCTATTCCCTTTGGATTATTAAACATTGTAAGTCTCCAACCATCTGCCTCCTGTGTCTGCATCTGGGTATCGCCTTGTGCCTTGATACATGTAGTTATAAAGATGTGGATTTAACAAGAGAGAAACAATAAAAATGCACAATTAGTAATGTATAAGGAATCATCAACAACACAGTAATGGCAATTCGTTGGATATGTGCACAGTGGCGTGTAATCATGGCTGCCAAGGGAAGCCAGGCTTCCCCCCAAAAATTGACCAATTTATCTTTCGTCTCTCTGTTTCATAATTTTCCTTGAATTCGCAAGAGGCTGAATGTATCTCTCACAGGAGAAAGCATCCAACCGAGTGAAACTGCGCCCCTCTGTCTCTCTATGTGTAAGCCATCTATTTGATGATGTCTGGTCCAAATGAGTATGACATTGTTGCCGCCCGTAGCATTGATTGCAAGGGAAGCCAGCAAGCATTTGGCCTCCCTTGATAGAAAAAGTATAAAAAATTTGCCAGTCAGCGTTGAGCTAAACTGAGTTGAGCTCAATTGTGAATGGTCCTGGCACACTCAAAAGTGTCAAGGGAAGCCAGCTTGAATTTTGGCATCACTCTAATCAAATCGCATTGAGCGAATTTTTGTGGCTAGCTAGCTAAAATTGTCACTTTCCAAAATTAGTCATGGATAGGGAATTGGACTTGTGGTTGTATTTAATTCTCCGTACTGGCCAATGATTATAACGGCGATTCTGATCCAACCATTAATTCATACATTGTTGTGCCCCTGGCCTGAGAGGATGTAAGTTCAATATGTAGCTAGATGTAGAAGGCTAATGTTAACTAGCTAACGTTGCCCATGAATGAAAGTTAGGCTAGCGAGCAAGCATTTTAGCAAGGTAGCCTAGGACAACAACAAAACTAAAAGTGCACTGTATGACTAAGTGATAGACCGTTTTGTCAACATGAAAGAGAGGAGGATGGCATTGGCGTTTCTCTACAAGTAGGGTGAGTAAACATGTTTTTCTACTTGCATGAACGTGAACGCACACACACACACACACACACACACACACACACACACACACACACACACACACACACACACACACACACACACACACACACACACACACACACACACACACACACGCACACAGAAACCAGAACCATGGACAGCCACATCATATTTAGCTTACGTTGATTGGTGCTAGAATAGTGGAGGCAGCGCTTTGTGGACTTCACCGGACAGAGGTTGACATCCAGTTGTATGATAAAACAAAGGTGTGGTTGAACTTATTCTGTCACTGTGTCTTCTTATTGTCTCAGCCTTAAGGCCTATATATCACAGTCGCAAAGCAAATGAATGAACAGGTTAAAGAGCAAACAACACACGTATCACAACAATATGCAATAGGTTGCAATATGACTTTTTACTTGAAACTTAAAATCATCAAATCAAATCAAGTTTATTTTATAAAGCCCTTCGTACATCAGCTAATATCTCGAAGTGCTGTACAGAAACCCAGCCTAAAACCCCAAACAGTAAGCAATGCAGGTGTAGAAGCACGGTGGCTGGGAAAAACTCCCTAGAAAGGCCAAAACCTAGGAAGAAACCTAGAGAGGAACCAGGCTATGAGGGGGGGCCAGTCCTCTTCTGGCTGTGCCGGGTGGACATTATAACAGAACATGGCCAATGAAACTTAGCTCAATGACTGGAAATCTGCAGGAACAGTTAGCATGCTAGCAGTTCTTATTCATCCGACTCTGGGAAAGTAAATAACGGTCTTCATTGCCAACATTTCGAACTATCACTTTAATATAGAGGAAATTGGAGCCTCTGCACCGGCTCATTCCGGGGTAAGTGCAGCTGTGCAGACATTTTCTTCACTGACTAGTGAGCAACAGCAAGCACTCCTGAAAGTGTCTGGAGTTGGGAGTAACGCATAGGGGTATTTGGCATCTGTGCGGTCGTCAAATTGGCTAAATTTGCGACAGGAAAAAGTATTACATTTAGTGGGGTAACAGGGACAGAATGTAAAGCTATGCAATTACTAGCCATGCTGTTTACAATAGGTCCAGTAATAATACCGGGCTCATTCTTTATGGTAGCTGGGGTAGAACCAATTTTGAGTTTAGATCATTTTTGCTAAATGCCAGGGCAATGGATTCTAAAAGGTAACAAATTAAAATTGGCACGGCCAAACACTTCTCGCAAGCTCAGAAAACCTTAGGGGTTTTAATTTCGTTAATTTCACTTTATTCCATCTTATTCTGAAATAGCTTTACAGAATTGAGAAAAGGGAAGAGGTGTCCTCGCGAGAAATTAGAGTGGAGTTAATATTGTGAACAATTGTTTGTAGAGTTTAAAAAAGCAATTGTGTCAAGCGCCAGCATATCTTTGCCTTCTTGGGTACAGTATCCCAAAGGTCTAGAGTCAGGCTAAGGGAGAGTGGGAATCGTCATGTTAAACTTCGGTTTTTGCCATATATGATTATGCATAGCTTAACACATTATTAATACTTGTCATATTTTGTGTTTCTTTTTTTTTTCTTTTGCTATCACTCTCTTAGGAACCCAAAGAAGGAGGAGAAAGTGAAAAGCTCCAGCTGAAATGGCATTATCAGTTGTACAACAGGAGAGGTAATGGCAGATAGAGTATGTATAGTGTGATTATAAATTTGAGGCCAGGGCTTTATGCCATGGAAGCAGATTACATAGTCAGAGGCCATACGTCTCTGAGGTGTAAACATACAAATCAACTGAGAATATTAATCATGTATTCATTTCAAAGTTTATATAATGTTGAACAGTATGGAGCTACTATTCAAAAACGAGGGACTGTTGGATTCTAGCTTGAAATATACTTATTCATGTTACCATACTAGGACTTATTGATTACCTTACATGTATAAGGAATATATATGTTGGTGTCAATGAAGGGTGGATAGGAACTTGGTTTATGGAAAGTTACTGAGCGAGACAAGGGGAAGTGCAGGAAGTTCATATTCTGTTCCATGTTTCTAAGGAGGGAGGTGAAGGGTAATAGTTAGTCTCCGATAAGGCAGGCCAGCTGTGGGACTAGGGAGGAGCGAGGAATTCGGCTTGAGGTCAAGTCAACAGATGACGTGAAAAGAAACCCTTGGGAGGGGGGCCAGAGGGGCCCACCACAACGACCCTCCTACTACAGTCCTATCTCACACACATACACTTCCACACCCACAAAGGTTCTAGCATCAGGCAGGGCCATGACTACACCAGTGAGAGGAACCAATTAAGTTCCTGCCTAGCAACAGAGATGTATTGGCTATCTAGATGTGTAAGGAGTAGGAGGTTATAAATATATGCAATTGTGTAATCATGCTGTCTTTGCAGCTGTATGACCCAGTGGGTGAATAAACTTGGTTTGAGCTTTTTCTAGTGATCCGTTTGAATTTTTACACATTTTAAAGAAGACACTGGGATTGTAATATTTTTCCTAGAGTAGACTTTGGCACTAATTACAGGCAACTTTGTGAGATTATAAATAATGTTACAATCAAAATGTTTAGGGTTATGTATGTTATAGCAGAGGTAGCATGAGGTAACATGTAAAGTTACCACTCAAATCTGAACATATGAAAACTGTTTCCCAAATTCCACCAAAATGTCTCCTGCCCCACTGGAGGAGACAATACACTAGACCACGTGTATACAAACATTTCGGAGGCTTACAAAACCATTCCCCTCCCCACGCGGGACAGTCTGATCACCTTTCACTCTTCCTACTCCCCAAGTATTTACCCCTCATTATTACCCCTCATTAAACACGTGTGGCACCAGCACCAGTTTTAACACACAGACTAGAGATTGGTTGCCACTCAGGCCACCCTTGACTCCCATACGGACATTGAAACATATGCTTCTTCCATTCTGGATTACATCAACATCTGCATCAACAATGTCATCACCCATAAACTAATAAAGACCTTTCCCAACCAGAAGCCTTGGATGAACAGAGAGGTCCGACTACTGCTGAAGGCACGCAACGCTGCTTTCAGATCTGGCGATGCGGAAGCCTACAGATCATCCAGGGCCAACCTGAAAAAGGGCATCAAGATGGCTAAACATTACCACAAACTGTGGATTGAGGAGCACTTCAACAACAACTCCGACCCTCGAAGCATGTGGCAGGACATCCAAGCCATCACAGACTACTGGCCAAAAAACCCTACCCCACAGCCAGTCTCCATCGCTCCATCGAGTTAAACAGGCTCTATGCTTACTTTGACAGGGACAGCAAAGATCCAGCCATCAAAGCTGAGCTCCCCCAAGACGACCTCCCCCTCAGACTATCGATCGCAGATGAGTTTTCTGCACTGAGCAGGGTGAATGCATGCAAGGCTGCTGGTCCTGATGGCATCCCCGGTCGTGTGCTCAGAGCATGTGCTGGGCAGCTGGACAAGGTCTTCACTGACATTTTCAACCTGTCACTGGCCCAGGCGGTTGTCCCCACGTGCTTTAAGACCGCAACCATTGTGCCAGTGCGGAAGTAGTCGACCGCATCAAGCCTGAATGACCTGTTGCACTCACCCCCACGATCAGGAAGTGATGATGCCACAAACTGCTTGCCACATCCATGCCACAAACTGTTTTCCCTCCTACCATCAGGCAGGCGGTACAGGTTTCTACATTCCCGCACTAGAAGGCTCAAGAACAGTTTCTTTCCAGCTACTTTAACCCTGCTGAACTCTGTGATACGGTACTATCCATATCCACCCGCCCACCGCTTAGTACTGCCTCTCAGGAACCTTGTTGCACTACTCTCTTTGCACTCTTCATGGCACTACTGGACTCTGACATTGCTTTGCAAAACCTGATTAAGGACATAATTCAGTTGTACATGTACATGTCTACCTCGGTAACCTCATTGCTGCTCTCCCTGCATTTCACTCGCATGCCTCTTTGCACTTTCAATTTGCCTTCATTGCACATTTAGACTTGCAATTTGTACTTGCCATTTGCCTTCATTGCACATTTATACATCCCACTTAATAACATACATTGTACTTAATTGTTTCACATGTACATTTTTTGTACTCTTTTATTTGCACTTCTGGTCAGATGCTAACTGGATTTTGTTGTACTGTACTTGTACTTGTTCAATGACAATAAAGTTTAATCTAATCTAATCTAAAGTGGGCCTTCATCAATGTTATTCATGTGAGAAGGTGGACGTGAATCCGGGTCTCCTGCTTGTCAAAACACTTCCTTAGTCCACAGCCAGTCTTCAGGACTAAACAGTTGTGCTAAACCACCCTTGTTACACTGAGTATATGGGGCCTGGTTCAGACTTGAGATAAGTAGACAACATGAACTCAATAACATTTTTACAAAAAAATTGTTTCATGTTTCAACTTATCTCAAGTCTGAATAGGACCTAGGGAGCAAGTTTTTTTAGAAATTCCACATTTATTTTTTCATACCTTCATATCAGAAGACAAATGTTTATATTAAACGCAAAATGTGAACTTCAATCATTGTGCTGCTGTACTGTTCCCCCAGGCTGAGGCATGGAGGTGGAGAGAGGGAATTTGTGGCAGGTGTGCCCTCTAGCAAACTCTATGGTAAAGTATAAAACTAGGCAAGTTTGCAGGTGCCTCCCTGGGATTTGGGTCATTCACAAACTCAGACAGTTAAGAGCACACCAAACGCTCAGATTAAACTCTCCAAAACAATCCAAGAAAGTGTGTGTGTCAATGAAAATGTGAGTACACAATGTTATCACATTGAGGAAGGAAACTCAATAAGAACATTTGTTTTGTGTAGCATTTTGGCCGCTAACGCTAATTGTCCAAGTAAAACAGCCATTTTGATTAATTGATCAGTTTTCTTGATGCTACATGTAGTTGTTAATTGACACGTCATTGTTTGCAACTTTCGTGCACTTGTTTTTATGCAAATGAAGGCCTGCTTTTAGTGCTTTTTACTGCTGGCTGGTTTGACTACTATTTTTATCTACTGTTTGATATATACCCCACATGCTATATGGTACACTAAATAGCCACTGCCAGTTTAGCTTGCTCTAGCTTTGGCCTAGGTCTTAAAAACACTAAACGGGATTCTTCTTCTCCCTACAGTTTTCATCTGTCAGCTTCATCCACAACTGGCTCATGTGAACTACAATCCCGACACTGTTTTAACATTTTGAACCCTCAATCATTTTTTTTTAATTTTTATTTTTTACCTTTATTTAACTAGGCAAGTCAGTTAAGAACAAATTCTTATTTTCAATGACGGCCTAGGAACAGTGGGTTAACTGCCTGTTCAGGGGCAGAACGACAGATTTGTACCTTGTCAGCTCGGGGATTTGAACTTGCAACGGTTACTAGTCCAACGCTCTAACCACTAGGCTACCCTGCCGCCCCATATTGCTTGCAATATGGCTTTTGAAACATATGGCCCGTATCTTTCATCAGCGAGAAAGAATCCTTCAAATAAAAATGCTTACTGTAGCAATTTTACATAGACCCATACAGCTATGGGTGCCTCCATCCGCCATAACTACACTTCTGCTACACATCCCGAGAACACACAGGTGTTCGGTGTGCGCTAGATAGCTAATTAGCACAGGTGGTCACCTCTGTCTTCCATCTGTTTTCCGTAAACAAGCACTATAACATGCAGATATGGCTGTGTGGAAAACTAACTCTACAAATGGTCTGTATCAATTTAACCTTAAATGTTTTTTATTATTTCTTGTTGAAAGAAGGTCCCTATGCTTCCAAAACCGTACCGCAAGCGACCAATCATCTGGCTCTCTACAAAACTAACCGTACAGAAGACTTCTTCGTCCAATGACTCTTATGTGTAATGTAATGGAATTGAGCATTATGATTATCAAATTAATTCAAATGTATGTTTTTGCACATTTTCAAATGCCTGTATGGCAAAAATCAAGATTTTGCTGTTTTTCATTTTTATGAGCGTCTATGTCCTATTAGACCCTGGTTCGATCCCGGCTGTATCACAACTGGCCGTGATCGGGAGTCCCATAGGGCGGCGCACAATTGGCCCAGCGTCGTCCGGGTTAGGGGAGGGTTTGGCCAGGGTAGGGCGTCATTGTAAAATAGGAATTTGTTCTTAACTGACTTGTCTAGTTAAATAAAACTGTCAGCTTGTTCTCGTGTTATATTTTTAGTCTTGTCGCTTTCGATCCTTCTGTCCTGTCTGCACCCCCCATTTACACCAGAGATCTGTAAATAATGACTAGATGCCCTAACAATGGGAGTCGTTGTCCCGAACACGGGAAGGCAGGCGACAAGTTTAGGTCCCAAATAAGCCCCTAGAAATGCATTGGGCTTATTAATGCCAGAGTGAAACCTTTCGGTTCACCTCTTTCTCTATGGTTTACACACACACCAAGCCCCTTCCCTGCCTCTCACAAAGTTGAGAGATCACATCTTCCCCTCTGACAAGCGGTTTCAACTCGCTATTTGCATTTGAGGTTTGGTCCAAGTCCAACATAAATCGGTCATACGTACATCAAAACCCATTGAGACATTATTTTACAGAAATGTAACTTTTTTTAACGATACTGACATTGGGGTACCGCAAGCAGCATTTTAGCTGAAGATTGTTATTAGCTGTTCAGTCTGTATTTGTTTTATATATAAATGTGCAATAAGCATAAAACAATATTGTATAAGGAATTGACAACTCTTCTCATTCTGAGAAATAAGGTAGGTCACTTGATGTCAACATCTGAACAAAGTGGACAGACTAATATGCTTTTCAAACACTTGGAGACAGACACGGGTGTGTTCATAACAATTCAACTGTGTTAAGCCTTGTTAGCTAGCAAATAGATCCAAGTTGGCTAAACTTTAAATATAAAGATTAGTTGGCTAATCACTAGCGCATGAACTTGAGATTGTTCATTTTCTATAGCCTAATGCCTGCTACAAGAAGTTAGTCATTATTAGTGATTGTGCATTATGCATGGTTCTAAAAAAATGAACGTCCTCTCACTGTCAACTGCGTTTATTGTCAGCAACCTTAACATGCGTGAATATTTGTATGAACAGAACAAGATTCAACAACTGAGACATAAACTGAACAAGTTCCACAGACATGTGACTAACAGAAATGGAATAATGTGTCCCTGAACAAAGGGGGGTTCAAAATCAAAAGTAACAGTCAGTATCTGGTGTGGCCACCAGCTGCATTAAGTTTTGCAGTGCATCTCCTCCTCATGGACTGCACCAGATGTGCCAGTTCTTGCTGTGAGATGTTACCCCACTCTTCCACCAAGGCACCTGCAAGTTCCTGGTCATTTCTAGGGGGAATGGCCCTAGCCCTCACCCTCTGATCCAACAGGTCCCAGACGTGCTCAATGGGATTGAGATCTGGGCTCTTTGCTGGCCATGGCAGAACATTGACATTCCTGTCTTGCAGGAAATCAAGCACAAAACAAGCAGTATGGCTGGTGGCATTGCTGGAGGGTCATGTCAGGATGAGCCTGCAGGAAGTGTACCACATGAGGGAGGAAGATGTCTTCCCTGTAATGCACAGCGTTGAGATTGCCTGCAATGACAACAAGCTCAGTCCGATGATGCTGTGACACACCGCCCCAGACCATAACGGACCCTCCACCTCCAAATCGATCCCGCTCCAGAGTACAGGCCTCGGTGTAACACTCATTCCTTCGACGATAAACACGAATCCGACCATCCCCCTTAGTGAGACAAAACCGCGACTCGTCAGTGAAGAGCACTTTTTGACAGTCTTTTCTGGTCCAGAGACGGTGGGTTTGTGCCCATAGGCAACGTTGTTGCCGGTGATGTCTGGTGAGAACCTGCCTTACAACAGGCATACAAGCCCTTAGTCCAGCCTATTGCGGGCAGTCTGAGCACTGTTGGAGAGATTGTGCATTCCTGGTGTAACTCAGGCAGTTGTTGTTGCCATCCTGTACCTGTCCCGCAGGTGTGATGTTCGGATGTACCGATCCTGTGCAGGTGTTTTTACACGTGGTCTGCCACTGCGAGGACGATCGGCTGGCCGTCCTGTCTCCCTGTAGCGCTTAGGCGTCTCACAGTACTGACATTGCAATGTATTGCCCTGGCCACATCTGCAGTCCTCATGCCTCCTTGCAGCCTGCCTAAGGCACGTTCACGCAGATGAGCAGGGACCCTGGGCATCTTTCTTTTGGTGTTTTTCCAGAGTCAGTAGAAAGGTTTCTTTAGTGTCCTAAGTTTTCATAACTGTGACCTTAATTGCCTACCGTCTGTAAGCTGTTTGTGTCTTAATGACCGTTCCACAGGTGCATGTTCATTAATTGTTTATGGTTCATTGAACAAGGGAAACAGTGTTTAAACCCTTTACAATGAAGATCTGTGAAGTTATTTGGATTTTTATGAATTATCTCTGAAAGACAGGGTCCTGAAAAAGGGACGTTTCTTTTTTTTGCTGAGTTTAGTTAAACTTGCAAAGTGCGTTTTCAAAAGCCAGATCAGGATGATTGCAAAAAGCAGGTTAAACTATTTAGAAAAAAAATAATTAAATGATTAGTGGGTCTTATGGTTGTGGAAGGCTTCTATTTAGCCCGTCACAAGCCCTGAACTCCTTCGATTATTGCTGAATATTTGAAATGCAGTGTATTTTACCTTTAAATTGTACAACGCTTATTTAGAGAAAATATTAAAATTGAAATATATATCGTGAATCGCCCATATGTTTTCTTTTATTAGATTGTTAGGCCATATTGCCCAGCCCTTGTCATGATCAAGGGCTAGCTTTGGCCTACCACACATGTTATTGCATCTGTCACGTCCTGACCATAGAAAGCCTGTATTTTCTATGGTAGAGTGGTCAGGGCGTGACTAGGGGTGTTTAGTCTAGTTTATTATTTCTATGTGGGGTTCTAGGTTTATTTTTCTATGTTGGTGTTTGTGTGTGATTCCCAATTAGAGGCAGCTGGTAATCGTTGTCTCTAATTGGGGATCATACTTAAGTTGCATTTTTTCCACCTGTCGGTTCTGGGATATTGTTTATGTTTAGTTGCCTGTTCGCACTGAATTGTCGTCACGGTTCATTTATTCTTTATTTGTTTTTGTATTTACTTAAGTTTCACTTTCATTAAAATATGTGGAACTCAACATACGCTGCTCCTTGGTCCGACCTTCATTATTACGAATGACGTGACAGCATCCCACTTTTGCCATTCCTATTGTGCTCTTGCTATGCTGTTGCTATGTTTGTATAGCTTAATCATGAATATGTTTTTTGCAAATTGCTATTGATATGTTTAATAATGCTATTCATAGCGCAATGTTTTACAATTATAGCATTTGATAACCTAATTATGCATTCATGTACTAACATTATTGCTTGTTATAATTTGCTTTTTCTGTGTCCCTGCAGAAAACCATATATGCATACTACATTACCCACAGGCTGGCCAATCCTAACCAAAGTCAATCAAGACCAGAATCAGACTAATGCCAATTGAACTTTCAACTGTCATTCATATCATGACTCAACAATACAGTGACTCAAATCATATCAACAACCTTCCATGCCATGTACCATCTGAGAATAAAGACTCAGGCCGAGACATTAGCATAAAGGATGACTGGATTGCATTGATCCCTGGGCTGATGTTTTGTACAAGTTGTGTATGAGTACTACTGCTAACATTAGCAGTCATTGCCTGTATTTTTTTCCATGAATATGAAATATATTGCCACATCTGTTGATTTTTAAGAATAATATGATGAATACACTGTGTACCAGTCAAAAGTTTGGACACACCTACTCATTCCAGGGTTTTTCTTATTTTTTTACTATTTTCTACAATTTTAAAATAATATTGCAGACATCAAAACTATGAAATAACACATATGGAATCATGTAGTAACCAAAAAAGTGTTCTTCAAAGTAGTCACGCTTTGCCTTGACAGATTTGCACACTCTTAGCATTCTCTCAACCAGCTTCATGAGGTAGTCACCTGGAATGCATTTCAATTAACACATGTGCCTTAAGTTCATTTGTGGAATTTCTTTCCTTAATGTGTTTGAGCCAATCCGTTGTGTTGTGACAAGGTAAGGGTGGTATACAGAAGACAGCCCTATTTGGTAAAAGACCATATGCAAGAACAGTCCAAAATTACTTTAAGTCAGTCAATGCGGAAAACTAAGAACTTTTAAAGTTGCTTCAAGTGCAGTCGCAAAAACCATCATGCACTATGATGAAACTGGCTCTCATGAGGACCGCCACAGGAACGGAAGACCCAGGTTCCTCTGCAGCAGAGGTAAGTTCATTAGAGTTAACTGCACCTCAGATTGCAGCACAGAGTTCAAGTAACAGACACATCATCTCAACATCAACTGTTCATAGGAGACTGCGTGAATCAGGACTTTATGGTTGAATTGCTGCAAAAAAAACACGACTAAAGGACATCAATAAGAAAAAGAGACTTGCTTGGGCCAAGAAACACGAGCAATGGACATTAGACCGGGGTAAATCTGTCCTTTGGTCTGATGAGTCCAAATTTGAGATTTTTGGTTCCAACCTCCGTGTCTTCGAGACACAAAGTAGGTGAATGGATGCTCTCTGCATGTGTGGTTCCCACCGTGAAGCATTCTAAGAGGTGTGGGGGTGATTTGCCGGTGACACTGTCAGTGATTTATTTAGAATTCAACGCACACTTAACCAGCATGGCTACCACAGCATTCTACAGCGATACGCCATCCCATCTGGTTTGCGCTTAGTGGGACTATCACTTGTTTTTCAACAGGACAATGACCCAAAACAGACCTCCAGGCAGTGTAAAGGCTATTTGACCATTTTTGGTTACTACATGATTTCATATGTGTTATTTCATAGTTTTGATGTCTTCACTGTTATTCTACAATGTAGAAAATAGTTTAAAAAAATAAACCTTTGACTGGTACTGTGTATAAATACAAAATTATGTGGACACCCCTTCAAATTAGTGAATTTGACTATTTCAGCCACACCCGTTGCTGACAGGTGTGTAAAATCGTGGCACCGTCATAGGATGCCACCTTTCCAACAAGTCAGTTTGTCAAATGTATGCCCCAGTCAACTGTAAGTTATGTTATTGTGAAGTGGAAAGGTCTAGGAGCAACAATGCCTCAGCCGCAAAGTGGTAGGCCACACAAGCGCACAGAACGGGACCGCTCAGTGCTGAAGCGCGCAGCGCGTAAAAATCATCTGTCCTCGGTTGCAACACTCACTACCGAGTTCCAAACTGCCTCTGGAAGCAATGTCAGCACAAGAACTATTCGTCGGGAGCTTCATGAAATGGGTTTCCATGGCCGAGCAGCTGCACACAAGCCTAAGATCACCATGTGCTATGCCAAGCCACCATCGGACTCTGGAGCAGTGGAAACGCGTTCTCTGGAGTGCTTAATCATGTTTCACCATCTGGCAATCAGACGGACAGATCTGGGTTTGGTTGATGCCAGGGAATGCTACCTGCCCCAATGCATAGTGCCAACTGTAAAGTTTGATTGCAGAGGAATAATGGTCTGGTGTTGTTTTTCATGGTTCCGTCTACCCCCTTAGTTCCAGTAAAGGGAAAACTTAGCGCTACAGCATATGTCGTGGAAATATTGAATCAAATATTTCTCAGATACCGGAACTTGTAAATTTAAAAAATACTTTACTACAAGAGTAACAGAAGCCAAGCAATTCCATGGAATGACTGAATTACTCTTCCTGTTCAGAACATCAGTATTTACACATTTCCATACGACATGTTCCCTCCTTCCTATGTAGATGATTAACTCCCCTTGGCCGTGAGCCGCCATTATCTTTATGACTTAATTCTGGCTTGTGTACGCCCACATCTGGCTCAGGTTAGATTATATTGGTGGCGCAACCACAGGTCTATAAAAAGATTATACATTTATTACATATATATGTTCCCATTATAAGTACATTTCAGATAGATAATAGATTTTAATGAACACAACCATGTCTTTCCAATACATATACATAGTTTGTGACTTCTGTATTGGTTGGTAAAAATGCATAGTCACTGTACCACACCAGTTCAGATCTGTGTCACTTGGAAATGACTAACCTATGTACCCTGCAGTTGCCTTGACTAGATTCTATGTGGCTCCAAACAGTCTGGTCGTTGTTGGCTCAACTTAGCTTATTCACATGAATACCACTTACAGTTGAAGTCGGAAGTTTACATTTTTAACAGTTTAACTTTACTCCGTCCCCTTGCCCCGGCCCGGGCGCGAACCAGGGACCCTCTGCACACATCAACAACAGTCACCCACAAAGCATCGTTACCCATCGCTCCACAAAAGCCGCGGCCCTTGCAGAGCAAGGGGAACCACTACTTCAAGGTCTCAGAGCAAGTGACGTCACCGATTGAAAGGCTATTAGCGCACACCACCGCTAACTAGCTAGCCATTTCACATCCGTTACACTCACCCTCCTTTCAACCTCCACCTTTTTCCGCAGCAACCAGTGATCCGGGTCACGGCACCAATGTAACAATATTACTTTAGTCCGTCCCCTCGCCCCGACCCGGGCGCGAACCAGGGACCCTCTGCACACAGACAACAGTCACCCACGAAGCATCGTTACCCATCGCTCCACAAAAGTCGCGGCCCTTGCAGAGCAAGGGGAACCACTACTTCAAGGTCTCCGAGCAGGTGACGTCACCGATTGAAAGGCTATTAGCGCGCACCACCGCTAACTAGCTAGCCATTTCACATCCGTTACACATACACTTAGGTTAGAGTCATTAAAACTCGTTTTTCAACCACTCCACAATTTTCTTGTTAACAAACTATAGTTTTGGCAATTCGGTTAGGACATCTACTTTGTGCTTGACACAAGTCATTTTTCCAACAACTGTTTACAGACATATTATTTCACTTATAATTCACTGTATCACAATTGATATCATTTGAGTCAATTGGAGGTGTACCTGTGGATGTATTTCAAGGCCTACCTTCAAACTCAGTGCCTCTTTGCTTGACATCATGGGGAAATCAAAAGAAATCAGCCAAGACCTCAGAAAATAAATTGTAGACCTCCACAAGTCTGATTCATCCTTGGGAGCAATTTCGAAACGCCTGAAGGTACCACGTTCATCTGTACAAACAATAGTATGCAAGTATAAACACCATGGGACCACGCAGCCGTCATACCGCTCAGGAAGGAGGCTCATTCTGTCTCCTAAAGATAAACGTACTTGTGTGAAAAGCACAATTCAATCCCAGAACAACCTCAAAGGACCTTGTGAAGAAGCTGGAGGAAACGGGTACAAAAGTAACTATATCCACAGTAAAACGAGTCCTATATCGACATAACCTGAAAGGCCACTCAGCAAAGAAGAAGCCACTGCTCCAAAGCCACCATAAAAAAGCCAGACTACGGTTTGCAACTGTACATTGGGACAAATATCGTACTTTTTGGAGAAATGTCCTCTGGTCTGATGAAACAAAAATACAACTGTTTGGCCATGTTTGGCCATTGTTATGTTTGGAGGAAAAAGGGGGAGGCTTGCAAGCCAAAGAACACCATCCCAACCGTGAAGCACGGGGGTGGCAGCATCATGTTGTGAGGGTGCTTTGCTGCAGGAGGGACTGGTGCACTTCACAAAATAGATGGCCTCATGAGGGAGGAAAATTATGTGGATACATTGAAGCAGCATCTCAATACATCAGTCAGGAAGTTAAAGCTTGGTTGCAAATGTGTCTTCCAAATGGACAATGACCCCAAGCATACTTCCAAAGTTATGGCAAAATGGCTTAAGGACAACAAAGTCAAGGTACTGGAGTGGCCATCACAAAGCCCTGACCTCAAACCTATATAAAAGTTGTGGGCAGAACTGAAAAAGCATGTGTGAGCAAGGAGGCCTAGAAACCTGACTCAGTTACAACAGCTCTGTCAGGAGGAATGGGCCAAAATTCACCCAACTTATTGTGGGAAGCTTGTGGAAGGCTACCCAAAACGTTTGAGGCAAGTTAAACAATTTAAAGGCAATGCTACCAAATACTAATTGAGTGTATGTAAACTTCTGACCAACTGGGAATGTGATGAAAGAAATAAAAGCTGAAATAAATAATTCTCTCTCCTATTATTCTGACATTTCACATTCTTAAAATAAAGTGGTGATCCTTACTGACCTAAGACAGGGAATTTTTACTCGGATTGAATGTCAGGAATTGTGAAAAACTGAGTTTAAATGTATTTGGCTAAGGTGTATGTAAACTTCCGACTTCAACTGTAGTTCTGTTTCTTTATGTCTAATGCTTAACTCTGTGTTGGACCACTCCTGCACTTCCATATGGTTTCGACCTTTATTCTGTTTACATGTGTCTAATGTTTAACCTTATACTGCTTCTTCTTCCTACTTCCAAAGGAAATAGTATGGGCACTGGAAAATTACTAGGCGACCGGAGACTCTCCAACATGGGTACTGGAAAATGACCAAAGAGCTGGATTTTTCAGCCACACATACAATGACATTCTAGACGATTCTGTGCTTCCAACTTTGTGGCAACAGTTGGGGATGGCCCTTTCCTGTTTTAAAATGACAATGCTCCTGTGCACAAAGCGAGGTCCATACAGAAATGGTTTTTAGAGATTGGTGTGTGAGAACTTGACTGGCCTGCACAGAGCCTTGACCTCAACCTCCATCGAACACATTTGGGATTAATTGGAACGCTGACTGCAAGCCAGGCCTAATCACCCAACATCAGTGCCTGACCTCACTAATGCTCTTGTGGCTGAATGGAAGGAAGCAATTCCCCACAGCAATGTTCCAACATCTATTAGAAAGCCTTCCCAGAAAGGCGGAGGCTGTTATAGCAGCAAAGGGGGGACCAACTCCATTTTAATGACCATGATTTTGGCATGAGATGTTCTACGAACAGTCTTTCACATTTTTATATTGATAAGGTACAGTACATGACCAAAAGTATGTGGACATGTACTGTACCTTATCAATATAAAAATGTGAAAGACTGTTCAGGTTTTGTTACTTAATAATAAAAGTTTGAGTTGGACGCAGCAATCCAGCCTGTCCAGTGTGCACCCCACAATGTACCAGTGGCCATGAAAGCAGCTACGAAGGCTCAGCTTGACAAATACGAAGCAGATGGCCACATCATATCCGTCACCGAGCCTACAGACTGGATAAGTAATATGGTTATCGTCAAGAAACCAAACAAGCTACGAATATGCATTGATCCTAAACACTTCAACCGGGCTCTGCGATGTTCACATTACATTATGCCCACGTTGGAGGATGTTCTTTACAAGCTCCCAAAGGCCAGAGTCTTCAAGCTCGTGGACGCCAGAGATGCCTTCCTGCAGTGCAAGCTCGACGAGCCCAGCAGCTACATGACCACCTTTTGGACTGGGGCAGGAAGAAGTGGTTGAAGCTCCCGTTTGGTGTCTCCGTGGCTCCAGAGATGTATCAGCGGAAACAGCACGAGCTGTTGATGGAACTCAGTGGCGTGGAGCCCATAGCAGATGACATCCTCGTAGTGGGCTGTGGAGACAGTGATGAGGAGGCAGAATGTGACCATGACGCCAAGCTGCTGGCCCTGATGGTCAGATGCATACAGGTTAAGCCAAGGCTAAACATAAAAAATCTTCAGTTTAAAGTGCCAGAGGTCCGCTTCATGGGAACATCTTGTCCTCCACCGGATTGAAGGCGGATCCTGAAAAAGTGAAGTCTGTCTTGGAAATGCCCACCCCCCCCCCCCATCTGACGTGAAGGCGGTGCAGCGCTACATCGGATTCGTCACTTACCTGGCCAAGTTCCTACCGCGGCTCTCTGAAGTGTGTGAGCCACTAAGGAGGCTCATGGACAAGGACACCATCTGGCATTGGCCCCCAAAACACGACGCAGCGGTGAGGGAAATAAAACAACTGGTCACCCAGACACCAGTACTACGATACTACGATGTGTCAAAACCTGTCACGATTCAGAGTGATTTGAGCCAGTATGGACTTGGCTGTTGCCTCATGCAGGAGGGCCAGCCTGTGGCATTCGCCTCTAGGGCACTCACTCCAACAGAGCAGAACTATGCCCAGATAGAGAAGGAGTGCCTCAGCATTGTGTTTGCATTCCAACGCTTCCACCACTACCTGTAGGGGCACGACAATATTACCGCTGAGACATATCACAAGCCCCTTATTGCTATATTCAGCAAGCCTCTTCTGAATGCCCCAAAACGACTGCAGAGCATGCTACTGGCCCTACAAAACTATAACCTCAAGGCGGTGTATAAGCCAGAGCCAGAGATGTATGTGAGTGACACGCTCAGCAGGGCTACTGCATCAGGCACACACACACGCTCCATGCATGAAAACACGCAGCGTGCAGCTTACAAACAGAGCAAGTGGATGTTGAACACATCAACCAGGCTGACTACCTCAATGTTACGGACCAGCACCTTATACAAATCAGACAGCACACAGACAGGGATGGACAACTCCAGGCATTGAGGTCTGTGATTCTGATGGGCTGGCCCGACTGCAAGGAAGAAACTGCTTTAGCCGTCAGAGAATATTGGCCAGTCAAAGAGGAGCTCAGTGTTCAAAACGGAGTAATATTCAAGGGTCAGAGAGTCGTTATTCCCTGGTCTCTGCACCCTGAGATGTTGGCGCGAGTGCACTCAAGTCACATAGGAGGTGAGGCCTGTTACAGACAAGCACGTGACACACTGTATTGGCCAGGAATGCAGAGTGAAATCAAAGACTATGTCAGTAAATGCACAATCTGCAATGAATATGCCATTGAGCAACAGAGAGAGACGATGATGTCTCACAAGCTACCAATGCGCCCCTGGCAGATAGTAAGACTAGATCTCTTCCAGCACAGTGGCAAAGACTTTCTGCTGGTAGTCGATCATTATTCAGACTTCTGGGAGATTGACCTCCTCCCCGACCTCTCAGCAGAGACAACAATCAAACACTGCAAGGCTCAGTTTGCCCGCTATGGCCAGCCAGATAGGGTCATTTCAGATAATGAACTCCAATTATCCGGATTTGAGTTCCGAGAATTTGCTGCAGAATGGGAATTCGAGCACGTCACCTCATCACCATGACACCCAAAAGCGAATGGGAAGGCGGAGTCGGCAGTCAAAATCGCAAAGAACCTCTGCAAAAAAGCTCTGCGAGAGGGCAAAGATGCCTGGAAAGCAATCCTGCAGTGGCGCAATACCCCGACAGAAAGCATGGATAGCAGCCGGCTCAGCGCCTCATGGCACGCCGCTTAAAAGCAGCTCTGCCAGTAGCCAGCACTCTCCTGGAGCCATGTGTGGTGACAGACGTGCTGGTGAAGTTACGTCACAGAAGACAGGTCTCCAAGTTCATCTACGACAAATCAGCAAAAGACTTACCTGAGCTCAGGGTGGGTGAAACGGTGCGAATGAAGCCACTACCAGGGGACTGGACGGGCCTCTGGAGACTCGGATCCTGTGTACAGAAAGTGGCACCACGCTCCTACTTGGTCGAAATGAATGGATCACTGTACCATCGTAACAGGGTTGACCTTCGGATTGCTGAGCCACCACCTACTCAGAACCATGATGGTCATAGGGGTCGCATGACAAAAGAAGGAACCCCAGCGAAGTCCCATGGGGCCTGAGGCACTAGGCGAAGAGCCAGGGGATCACAGGTCTGCCGCTCTCTCGCCCATCAATACTCCCCTTAGACAGTCAGGTGACGGGAACACGCAGTCCTCGTAGACAAGCCCCCTGTCTTTTCACGCTGCGGGCGTCTGTCCCAGCCACCAAAAAGATTTAATCTGTAGGTTTCCCATTAGGGATTGTTGACAGACAGAGATAAAAGTAAAGCAAGTATCAAATGTTGTTAAGTTGTTACCTGAGGGGGGAAAAAATGAAACGGTTCATGTTGGAAATTATTACTAGGTTTGTTTTATTTGTGAATTGACAGCTCCTGTCCTGTTTTTCAAAAGGAATATGTTATGGGTGTAAAATGACACAGTGATGCTATCTGTTGGTAAATGTTCATTACTGCAACTCCAGTGTTTTTACCGGTGTGCTTGAGATACCCGGATGTATTGCAATGTACTGATCAAGACTGGTTACTAGCATCAATGCCTCTGTCTCGTCATTTAACATTCAAACAACGGTGACATGATATCATTGTCGTGAAGTGCAAATGAGCAATAGAAAACCGATTGCGCAAATGACATCATTCTGATTTTTTTGGCGCGGGCTCCCCGTGACGCCCCCGGCAAGATGCCCCCTTGGGCGGCTGCCTATAACGCCTATACCTAAATCCGCTACTGATCCACAGCTAGGTAATTAAAAAAAATAACTATTGACCATCTGGGGCTAAATTGTAGGCCTGCTCCTGGTGTGGTATTCGGATTTATTTAATTTATTTCTTAACAGACAACAGTAATTCTATAACTCGGGCAAATGTATTTTTCAATGTATCTTGGGTGCTGCAGCACCTCCAGAACAACCTTCGTTCTGCTATGATTCTATAAGGAAATAAATGATGAAGTGCAACGCTGGAGAGATGAGAGGAGCAGGCTCATGTCTATCAGAGTAGAGAGAGGGAGAGATCGTAGAAAGTGAATCTCATTCTAGTTCTCTGCGAGATACAACGCGCTTCTCTCTTTCCACAGAAATGGCCACACGATGTTCTATATAGGCTACAATGTTGCGCAAATCATAAACCCAGGCCCGCACAACAATAATCAATTATCATGCACGTTTTCACATTACATTTTTTAGAGGGCAGCCAGGTGAATTACAGAGGAGCCAAATTGAATTAGCCTAAATTTGATTGCTTTTATTATAATTTTTACATTGCAAACAGTGAAAAGTATTTTTAATGCCAGGAGAGATACCGGATCCTGGTAAATGGGTTCAGGAACGAAACCAAAACCGAGAGGTACCGGATTCTGTTCAGTAACAGACTGTTAGTTACATGACCTACAAGTATATGTTTCCGACATTTTCGGACCACTAAACAACTATTAATTTATGACTCCGGGGTGGCACAGCGGTCTAAGTCACTGCATCTCAGTGCTAGAGGCGTCACTACAGACCCTGGTTTGATTCCAGGCTGTATCACAACAAAGTCCCATAGTGGCAGCGCACAATTGGCCCAGTGTGGTCTGGGTTAGGCCGGGTAGGCCGTCATTGTAAATAAGAATTTGTTCTTAACTGAATTGCCTAGTTAAATATAATATAAAATGAAATAAAAAACTATTAACGAGGTCGCAAAGAAAACAGGAGCTGCCTCCACCATTTTAACATCATCAAATCACCTCTTCTTATTGTAATATAGTGACAACTGAAAGATACCAAAAACTATTTACTCCAATCAAGGTAAGCTAAATATGATGTGGCTGTCCATGGTTTTGATTTGTGTGTGTATGTTGTGCAAGTAGAAAACATGTTTACTCACCCTACTTGTAGAGAAACGCCAATGCCATCCTCCTCTCTTGCATGTTGACAAAACGGTCTATCACTCTGTCATACAGTACACTTTTAGTTTTGTTGTTGTCCTAGGCTACCTGGCTAAAATGCTTGCTTGCTAGCCTAACTTCCATTCAAGGGCAACATTAGCTTGTTAACATTGGCCTTCTACATCTAGCTACATATTGAACTTCCATCCTCTCAGGCCAGGGGGACAAGAATGAATGAAGAATGATGAATTAATGGTTGGATCAAAATCGCAATTATAATCATTGGCCAGTACAGAGAATTAGGTTACACCACAAGTCCAATTCCCTAACTCCATCCATGGCTAATTTAGGAAAGGGACAATTGTAGCTAGCTAGCTAGCTGGCTATCCACTGGAGGACAACAACAGAACGAGATGCAACAATTAAAGTTTTTCTGTCAGTGATGTATGCTCTCAATGGGATATGATAGGAGTGATGCCAAAATCCAAGCTGGCTTCCCTGGACACCTTTTTTTTGGTGTGCCAGGACCATTCACAGTTGAGCTCGCTCGCTCAGTTTAGCTTAACGCTGATTGGCTAATTTTGTATAATTTTATTATCAAGGGAGGCGAAATGCTCGCTGGCATCCCTTGCCTACAATGCTATGGCGGCAACAATGTAATACCCGTTTCGTTTGGACCAGACAGCATCAGATAGATGGCCTACACAGGGGCGCTGTTTCGTTCGCTTCCTCCTGTGAGATACATTCAGCCTCTTGCGAAATGAAAGAACATCATGAAACACAGAGACACGAAAGATACATTATTTCATATTTTGTTTGGTCAATTTATTTGAATACACGCCTCTGTTAACACTGAACCTACCCGCATTTGTCCTATAAAAACTGTCGTTTGCATTTTCCGTTTGGAGTAAACGTTTTTTGTAGCGTTTTGCATTACCCCGCCCCCTCCCCCATTACACCATTGTCTCGCTTCTTTTGGTCGCTCAACTCAACTTTCCTTAAAGTCCGCAGGACACTTACCGTGTTCTCAACAGGCTGAACCATGATCGCGAGAAGAATCCTTACTGTAATGATGCCACTTACAGTGCTTAGTATCATGATTGATACAATTATTATTGCCCCTTTAAGATCTTGAGAAAATAGTCCATATAATACTGAAACTGCATAGATTGCCTAGCCTACAGAAGAATGCTCGAATTACCGCCCCGACGGGAAGATAAGTGAGCGTTTCCTTGAAATGCTGAGTGTTTGAGGAAACAGAGGGCGTCTTTCTACTTTCAGCAGTTATCCATTTAGTAACGAAATTACGACTTCTAAACACGTAATAATTCCTAAACGAAATCTCAAACTTATTGGTAGGTCTACCATCAAATCGATGTATTTGTCAGATGCTTCGTAAACCACAGGTGTAGATTAACAGTGAAATGCTTACTTATCGGTATTTTTCCAACAATGCAGAGTTAAAGATAAAGATACAATTAAAAGATAAATAGTGACACGGGAAATACATACTTGTTACTTCTAGGAACTTTCATTATCCTCCATCCTCATGAGGGAGAGAAATTAGAAATATCTTAACGACACAGTATGTGGGTTTTGGGTAACGGAATTACAAGGCACAAGACAATATTTCTTAAATTTACAGAAGGAAACAATTTTGTGTTTTGATGCATTTCCTATACCTTTTAAGACTTTTTCTTGTAAATGTTTTCTAAGACCCCTTTTCCATTGGTTTGTCCAGAAATCAATGCCTTTACTTATGCCTAGCCTTTAAGATGGAAATGGTTGAAAAATGTATCTATGCCTTCATTTACCAAAAATATAGACCCTTAGCTTTCATTTGACACCTAATTTGATATTCTCCTATTTCTGTCAAGGAACAGACTGGAGATCATACATGTAGTTTACTGTT
This sequence comes from Salvelinus fontinalis, assembly GCF_029448725.1. Classification (NCBI taxonomy): domain Eukaryota; kingdom Metazoa; phylum Chordata; class Actinopteri; order Salmoniformes; family Salmonidae; genus Salvelinus; species Salvelinus fontinalis. The sequence continues at coordinate 56,529,854 of NC_074667.1, read as the reverse complement.
TAGCAATGTCTTGAACATAAATTCACAGAACAATGCTTGTGACCGGATGTAGGCTACTGATAACATAGCAATTATATGTGGCTTCATGTCTGCAAATGTGGATCATTTTATTTGAAAGAGAAATGTATGATTATTGCTCATCCCTGTAAGAGGACATTAAGGCAGTAGCCTTGTAGAATTGTCATCATGTGATGCTGTCATTAAAATGATTAAAATGAAAATATGCCCTATGCTGAACATGGCTATGTTTGAGTATAAATTGCCCAGACAGTCCATGTATAACTTCACAATGAAAATGGTATGCTCTTTACACCCCAACTATCATGGTTATTGAAGTTACTTCACACCTCGTATGAAGTGCTTGTCTTTGTGGTTTCTGTGGTTGATACAGTTTTATTTGAGCAGAACGCTGAAGGCAGCTCTCACACTGTCTGGCGCCATTGTGAACATGTACCCTAGCATGGGAAACTCCAACTCACAGCGTCATCACCGCATATCAAACAGAACATGCATTCCTCTCTTAGGTACTGTCCCAGTACTGCTGCTGTGAAGTAAGACCATAACATACAGTTCAAACAAGTTGTCACTCTTTAATAATAGAAGGCCCATAGACCCCTGTGGATTTTGCAATTCAGTCTGTCTTTACAGTAGCAAATAATATTCAGTCTCCACTCTCTCAGAGATCGTATGATATTGACTGAACTTGCTCCCCCTCACACTCTTCCCTAAATTAATCCTCAATTTCCATTTTTTTCTAGTTTTCAATTGCTGGTGGCTGGGACGGGGTAGCTCAGCTCTTTGCAGGTATCCTTCGGCGTACTCATTCTCTCTGGCCCCAGAGCGGAGCCCCAAGGGAGGGGGTAGGAGGACTCCTGGTGGGGCTTGCTGGTGAGGGGACAGCCCTTTCCTATACTCTCCCCTTGATCCCCCTCCCTCTCTGATTTGTTGGATCCCAGGACAACCGTCCCTGGAGAGTAGATGTATATGGACCCTGAATCAAACACCAACAAGCACAAACATTATTAGATTCAACTATTGAAACAGGTGACACAAATTCATATATATTATGCACAGTAAATGCTGATGTAAAACCTGGTGGACTTAGTAGTGTAATAAATTAACAATATGACAGAGAAGAAGTGAAAAGCTGGCATCACTCAGCAGCATATGCTTCTGTTTTTGTATGCATGATTCTGGCTTCCTGTATCCTCACTAAATGAACCTCTGACCCTGATTTAAAGTATGCACTGCACTGGTGCTACTGTTTCTTGGCAGGGAAACATTAACAGGAAGTTAAAACTAGAAGAAGTATGTCTCAACTCACGGCCAAAGAAAATAACTAGAAAGGGTCATGTGAACTCGGACGCATGTGGAAAAAAAACTCACTTCCTTGCGCAGAACAGGGAGTCACATTTTTCCAGACCTGAGTTTTCCCGGCCCTATAGGCCAGGGGTAATCAACTCTTACCCTACGAGGTCCGAGCCTGCTGGTTTTCTATTCTACCTGATAATGAATTGCATCCACCTGGTGTCTTAGGTCTAAATCAATCCCTGATTAAAGGGCAACTATGAAAAAAAGTTCCAGCGTTTTGAGGTCCAGAGTTGAGTTTGAGGGCTCTAGACCCTAGTTATTGGACAATGTAGCAGAAAATATGTCTCTCCAAATGTGTCTGCACATCACACAAACATAAGATACAGTGTAAAAATATGACATTCATGCATTTAATAAATCAGTAACAGTGCAGAGTGATGCACTACACCTACCCACTATGTTGCTAATGTTTTCTCCTCCAGAGGGGTCTACTGAGACATTCTGCATGCCCCCTGGAGGTTGCGACCCTGTACCCTCCCGTCTAGGATCTCCCCCAGTCTCCCTCCCCAGAAGATGCTGGGCCTCCAGGTGTGGGATTCTCTCCTGTGGCAGCTTGGCCTGCTTATAGGAAGCCGTCTGTAGGGCAGCAGGACAAGGCTGGCACTCCCACGCTTTATAGCTCCCTCTTAGACTTTCCTTACAAATCTGGTCGTCCCAAGGTAGAGAAGTCAACATTTATACTTCTAGCAACAATAGACAGTAGTTTGATTTAAACTTTATGCAAATAGAGAATAAGTGCTGTACTCACATATTTCCCAAATATTGGACCTAAAGGAATCAAAATTATCTTTATAAGTGGTCAAGTTTTAGACTGAGTATAATAGTAATCAAAATACATTGTTTTTCCACGTATGTATACACACAATGTTTCACTGTCTCCCCCTGCAGGGGAGTATAGGTGGTGTTAGTGTTCGCTTTGTCAATAATTGTTTCTAGTGTATTTATTTACTTAATGTGTCTTATATAAAAATTCCATGCATCACTGCATATGTGTTTGTTATCTAACCACTTTACTCTCTCACCTTTCCACTTGTGCATGGACTCCAGTGACCTCCCCCTACACCCCACAAAGTAACCAACCAGCAGCAGAGTGACCCCTAGGAGCCCAACTATCAGCACCAGCAAAGGGAGACTGGGAGGGCTCTGTCTAGAGGCTGGGACTGGGAGATGAGGTGAGTCTGGGGTGAACAGAGAGACAGAAGCAGGCTGTAGTGGTGAACCTGTCAGTGTTATGTTACTTTCACTGAATATAACAGATCATTTAAGGGACTACACCAACTACAAATTAATTTCTGAAAGAATGATGAATTGTCACATCTAGTAGAAATTGAGATAGGGGATACTCTAGTCCTTTGAGAACTATACCATTGTCTTTTGTGGTAAGGGGGGGTGCAGAGGCAGACTCTGCAGGTGAGGTGTCACTGTCCACCTTGCAGGGCTTTCTCCTGGTGGTGAGCTTTGTTGGGAGGGAGACGGAGGGGTCTCTCCTGGCTTGGGACAGAGAGGACCTGATGAGAACGGCTGATGAACGGTCTACAGATTTGTACATTGGGGCTGTAGGATAGTCTGGAATAAATAGACAACATGTGTGATTAAATGGCAGGGTGACGTCACGGGACAACAAGACCTCTAGTACTTGACTGGTGAAGCTTGTTAAAACGCTCCAGGGGACAGAGCAGGAAATGCTTGGATTTCACTCAAGTATGAGAAAGCTTTTCTAAGAGCCATACCCTCAGGAGACCAAACCAGTCGAGATGCGGATCCGGTGATGAGGAGTTCTCTGTTGGTGCTGACTCCACTGGATATAGCAGAACGAAGGGACATCTTTGAGCTATGAGCAGGTGGAGGTGCAGTAGTTGTAGGGGAGGCGGGGGAAGTCTGGGCACACACACGATCCTGAGAGGCAGTGCCCTCTGTTACCATGATCATTCCCTTATGGCCACAACTGGTAGGAGAGAAGCCAGGAGATAACTTGTTTATATAAATGAGAAAGTACAGTGTTCGATACTACTAGTATTAATAATCATTTCATTTACTGTAAAAGTAGGCCTTGGGTACAATTGTTAGTTTCAAATGACTCAAATCCAGTAAAAGGAACTACAGCATCATATTTGAGATATTTATAGGTAGACAACATGTGAATCAGTACAGTGCATGTGGTGCCCAGTACCAGTGTTCTGTAGCTGTGGACTCACACTGTGTGGGGTTTGCAGGACATGGCTAGGTTTGCTGTGTTGGAGAAGGTGCCAGACACACACGGTTTACACCTCCTGCAGGTATATTGGGCAGTGCTGGCACAGAAAAAGCCCCTGTCACAGTGGCACTCACGGTTTGAGTCCCGGTGGCATTCCTTCACCTGTGTCAAGTGCCGATCAACTTTGCCCACCAACAAAGACAAGACACACAAACACACAAATTATCAATGAGACATTTGCTCTGAATATGTTTATCCACTCTATTCAACTAAAGTAAAATAACAACAGCATTTTATATGAAACTATTGTTACCTTGAGTTAAACTACAAATTATGGGTATGCTGTCTATTGTGTAGAGGAATGAACTAACACAAGGTAATGCCTAACTCTAAAAGTTACCTGAGCAGGCTTCAGTACAGAAGTCACACTTAGGACGGCCATTAAGCTTGTACCAGTAGTAGCCATCGGGACAAGGGACACACTTACACTTGTTAATGATGAAGCCTACAAACACAAATGACAGAGAGGTGTTCACATAATGTATCAACATCCTGATTACACACTCATTCCTTCCCTAACTCTTTCTCTCTCTCAATGCATTGTCACTTTAGTAAGTACAATGGGTTCACTGAAGTTAAGATCCAGGAATGGAAGATAAATTATTCCCCAAAGACTGTTCTGAATGTGAAGTTGCCTGCAAACCACAACCAATCTTTCCTTTTAAAGATGCAATATGCAGACATCGCTCTTCCAGTTCCTGGTTGCTAAAATTATAATAGTTCGCCTAATTTCAGTTTGTGACAAAACAATCAAGTAAAGTGTAGAGAAACATTGTACCATCTAAACCGCTGTGAAATATATTTTCAATAACCCAAAATATTGTATTTTTATCTGTTTGAAGCTGGTGTACAATACCGAAAGTAAAAGACGCAAAAACAAAACTTAATAACGGGAAGCATAGAAATGGCGTACATAGAACAGATCTACCACTTTTATTTCACCTTTATTTAACCAGGTAAGCTAGTTGAGAACAAGTTCTCATTTACAACTGCAACCTGGCCAAGATAAAGCAAAGCAGTGTGACACAAACAACAGCACAGAGTTACACATGGAATAAACAAACGTACAGTCAATAACACAATAGGAAAAAAAGGAAGTCTATATACAGTGTGCGCAAATGGCGTGAGGAGGTAAGGCAATAAATAGGCCATAGTAGTAATTACTATTTAGCAGATTAACACTGGAGTGATAGATGAGCAGATGATGATGTGCAAGTAGTAGAAATACTGGTGTGCAAAAGAGCAGAAAAGTAAATAAAAACAATATGGGGATGAGGTAGGTAGATTGGGTGGGCTATTTACAGATGGACTATGTACAGCTGCAGCGATCGGTTAGCTGCTCAGATAGCTGATGTTTAAAGTTAGTGAGGGAAATGTAGGTCTCCAGCTTCAGCGATTTTTGCAATTCGTTCCAGTGACTGGCAGCAGAGAACTGGAAGGAAAGGCGGCCAAAGGAGGTGTTGGCGGCTTTGGCGATGACCAGTGAGATATACCTGCTGGAGCTCGTGCTACGGATGGGTGTTGTTATCGTGACCAGTGAGCTGAGATAAGGCGGAGATTTACCTAGCATAGACTTATAGATGACCTGGAGCCAGTGGGTCTGGCAACGAATATGTAGCGAGCGCCATCCGACTAGAGCATACAGGTCGCAGTGGTGGGTGGTATAAGGGGCTTTGGTAACAAAGCGGATGGCACTGTGATAGACTGCATCCAGTTTGCTGAGTAGAGTATTGGAAGCTATTTTGTAGATGACATCGCCGAAGTCGAGGATTGGTAGGATAGTCAGTTTTACTAGGGTAAGTTTGAGTGAAGGAGGCTTTGTTGCGAAATAGAAAGCTGATTCTAGATTTGATTTTGGATTGGAGATATTTGATATGAGTCTGTAAGGAGAGTTTACAGTCTAGCCAGACACCTAGGTATTTGTAGTTGTCCACGTATTCTAAGTCAGAACCGTCCAGGGTGGTGATGCTAGTCGGGCGGGTGGGTGCGGGCAGCGAACGGTTGAAAAGCATGCATTTGGTTTTACTAGCGTTTAAGAGCAGTTGGAGGCCACGGAAGGAGTGTTGTATGGCATTGAAGCTCATTTGGAGGTTAGTTAACACAGTGTCCAAAGAAGGGCCAGAAGCATACAGAATGGTGTCGTCTGCTTAGAGGTGGATCAGGGAATCACCCGCAGCAAGAGCGACATCGTTGATATATACAGAGAAAAGAGTCGGCCCGAGAATTGAACCCTGTGGTACCCCCATAGAGACTGCCAGGCCCTCAGATTTGACACACTGAACTCTGTCTGCGAAGTAGTTGGTGAACCAGGCGAGGCAGTCATTTGAGAAACCAAGGCTATTGAATCTGCTGATAAGAATACAGTGATTGACAGAGTCGAAAGCATTGGCCAGGTCGATGAAGACGGCTGCACAGTACTGTCTTTTATCGATGGTGGTTATGATATCATTTAGTACCTTGAGCGTGGCTGAGGTGCACCCATGACCAGCTCTTCTTAGACTTGCTGTCAATGAGAATGACAGATCTATAACTCACACTCTATGTGAATTTGTTGTGGTCGCCCAAAAAGTTACATATTGCAGCTGTGTTATAAGGGAGTGTTTTGTGGTTTGTGCAACAACATAGGACGAAAAAGGAAGTTGAAGAGTAAGTACTTAAATTGGTCTCTGTTAGACAGTAAACAAACAGGGCCGGCGACAGAAAAGTTGGTTACCTTTGCAACTTTATCCAAAATTATTCCAACATCCAAACCAATGTCAGTCATCTAGTGTATACAGTATATAAAACATTGATCCGAACAGTGCACTCGCCAACTTTCCTTAAATTTCGCACCGGAAAAAGTATCTGATTGAGCAAAACAGCGCCCCTCTGTCTTACTATATGTAGTCCATGTATCTGATTCTGTCTGACCAAAAAGAGTATGACATGCCACGAAAACCACAGAAAACTACAGGTAACTGCTAAAATAAAGGAAACACTTGAGTAAATGAGGGATACAAAGTGTATTGAAAGCAGGTGCTTCCACACAGGTGTGGTTCCTGAGTTAATTAATCAGTTAACATCCCATCATGCTTAGGGTCATGTATAAAAATGCCCAGTTGACCATTATTTTGGCTACCATGGCTAGAAGATGAGATCTCAGTGACTTTGAAAGAGGGGTCTCAAAGGGTTTACTTGCATCAAAACTGGGACCAAGAGACAGAAGCAGGGTTTTTTCAATCTCAAGGCCACCAGACTGTTAAATAGGCTTCACTAGCCGGCCTCCACACAGTACCCTGCTCTGAACTTAGTCACTTGCCGGCAACCACCCGGTTACTCAACCCTGCACCTTAGAGGCTGCTGCCCTATGTACATAGACATGGAATCACTGGTCACTTTAATAATGTTTACATGCTGTATTACTAATTTCATATGTGTTTATATACTGTATTCTAGTCAATGCCATCCTATTCAACTATTGCTGTATGTACTATTCTACTCTACGTATTCTACAGATACACAAAATATTATTTCCACATACTGTCCATAATATACATTCCATCACATCATATATATATATTTATACTCCGGACTCCGACATTGCTCGTCCTAATATTTATATATTTCTTAATTCCATTATTTTACTTTTAGATCTGTGTGTATTGTTGTGAATTGTTAGATATTACTGCACTGCAGGAGCTAGAAACGCAAGCATTTCGCTACACCCTCAATAATATCTGCTAAATATGTGTATGTGACCAATAAAATTTGATTTGATTATGGGATGAGACAGCGTTTTACACCCCCATCAACAAAACACCAAATTATGGAATTTCTCGTGGAAGAATGGTGTCGCATCCTTCCAATAGAGTTCCAGACCCTTTTAAAATCTATGCCAAGGTAGATTGAAGCTGTCTTGGGGCTGGTGGTGGCCCAACACCCTTAAAACGCTTTATGTTGGTGTTTCCTTTATTTTGGCAGTTACCTGCATGTGCTCAGCTACTTCCTGTGCCATGACGTTTCATCACAGGCTCTGAAGTGGCAGTTTCTGACAGTGTTGAATCAATTTTCAATTACTGAATGGTTAAAAAAGATTTTACATAATGAAAGCATGAAGTAAATTCACCATGTATCAGTAACCACGTTTCCATCCAACCTTTTTATGCGAGTAACGTGCATAACCATCATATGGAAGTAAACTTAGGAGTCACACAATGATTTGTTCTTCTGTGGACTTGTGGTTGTACTTATCAAATGAATATAATGGCGATTCTGATCCAACCATAAATTCATACATTGTGCCCCTGGACTGAGAGGATGGAAGTTCAACATGTAGTTACAGTGGACGTAGTATGCTAATGTTAATAACTACCTGGCCTGGCTTATCTTTCCTATGAAAGTAAGTTAGGCGACCAAGTATTTTAGCCAGGTAGCTTAGGACAACAAAACTAAAACGCGTGTACTGTATGACAGAGTCATAGACCGTTTAGTCAACATGAAAGAGAAGGATAGCGTTGGCGTTTCTCTACAAGTAGAGTGAGTCAACATGTTTTTTTTCTACTTGCACGCACACACATATTTGCACACAGAAATCAGTACCATGGACAGCCACATCATATGAATCTTACGTTGATTGGACTAAATCGTTTTTGGTATGTTTTAGTTTTCACTGTATTAGACTAAGCATTGGTAATTAGATGACGTTGAAATGTTGAAGTTGAAATGGTTCTGGAATAGTGAAGGCAGCTCCTGTTTTCTTTGCGACTGAACTCGGTGGTTCTAAATCAATAGTTCCTTAGTATTCCGAAAATGCTTGAAACATTACATTGATTGACCATGCTGCAGGTCATGTAAATGTTTGTACATGCAATTTGTTTTGTGGACTTTCCGGTTTTGGAAGGAAACAAATGTGTGGTTGAATTTATTTTGCCACTGTGTATTTTTATTGTCTCGGTTTTAGGCCTATATATTTGCAATATAAGGCTAAACATTTTTTTTAACAAAACCATCAGTCATTTATTTTTACAAAACCAATAGTAGAGTTGAAAATTCGATGGAAACCCATTTAACTTGTATTCTTTATTTGGTACATGAGAATTTAACCACAAAAGTCATTTTTATATGCATCGCGTCATCACGCACAGCCTTTTATCCGCAACTGGTCAATTTGATGGAAACATCTCAGGTGGCAAAATGCGCATGTTGTTTTTATGTGGATTTCAGAATATTCGCATGAAGATATGTTGCCAATTAGATGGACACGTAACTACTGTGAGACAAGTATAATCTTTCACCACATTTTTACACTCTAGATCAGGGGGGAAGCTGATTACTTTACCTGAGTCACAGGTACGAGGACAGCTAGACAACAACACAGAGCAAACCTGAGAGAGAGAGAGAGAGAGAGAGAGAGAGAGAGAGAGAGAGAGAGAGAGAGAGAGAGAGAGAGAGAGAGAGAGAGAGAGAGAGAGAGAGAGAGAGAGAGAGAGAGAGAGAGAGAGAGAGAGAGAGAGAGAGAGAGAGAGAGAGAGAGAGAGAGAGAGAGAGAGAGAGAGAGAGAGAGAGAGAGAGAGAGAGAGAGAGAGAGAGAGAGAGAGAGAGAGAGAGAGAGAGAGAGAGAGAGAGAGAGAGAGAGAGAGAGAGAGAGAGAGAGAGAATATTTTTCATTAGAATAATCATTATTTTATTTCGCAACAACAGGATATTTCAGTTCCCAGAGTGAACGTCAGCTATGACGAACATTGCATGCACGATTGCACGATGGAAATGCCAAGGCCACCTCACACTTATCTACAGGACACCTACAGTTCCTCTCAAAACCACAGAGCAGTATCCAGTTCAGAAAACAGTGACCAATGTGACAGAATGTACCAACAAATACCTGGCAAAACCACTCACACAAACAAACAAACAAATTATTGGTAAAAACAATTATACAAAACAAAAAAATGAATAGTATTATAATACTAGTTATTATTATTATTTGTAGTAATAGTATAGTATTATCTCCCTATTGGGAAAGATTGTTTGACTAAGTGGACAAATTCCAAAGGGTCAACTTGAGCTCCACATTCAAGTTCATGTTGTCACATATTAAGCTTATTATGGCTGTAGGCTACTGGCAATCAAAACAACATTAGGCCAAATCAATAATAGTGCTGTCATAAGTTAAGTTGTTTGTTAAGCACAAAATAACAACTACACAATCTAAACTCTTATATGAACAGTTCTTTCAGATTGACAAGCTTTATAAACAGTCAATAAACTAACCCCCTCCTGTTAACTAACATGTTATGAGAGCATTCTTGATTTCAGTGGATGACCTGCTCTACATATAACTATGTACAATACCAGAATGACTTTTTACTGGCAGTATAGGACCAATTACCATCAGGCCTCGCTGGGGTTATGGTTAAAAAGGTTTCTGTTCCTGTAAGAGCAGTGGCTACCTAGTCATTTCTTTCTTGTTCACTTACCTGCAGGCTACTTTCCATTATTAAAACATGTATCAACCAAGAGAGAATAGTGTTACACTTAAGAATAATGGTTACACTGCAATTTATAACAATGTCAAATGTGACAGACTACTGTAATTGTAACTATAAAATATTTATTTTAAACACAAATAAAAACACCAATAACAACAATCATAATAACAAATGGTAATAAAGCACCATCATCGTCTAAAACAATAATCATAAACATGTAGTCATCATAATTGTCTAGGTCTCATCATCCTCCTCATTAAAAATACAATTACATTAGGTCTACCTAAACTAAACCCAATCGCATCAGTAAAACATACGGTTGGCTAGGCTACTTACCAGATTAAAAAGGCAAAGTATTCTCAAAGGACATGAGGTAATACAGCGCTGATAATCCATTTCAAACTACTGAGATGCTAGTTGTAAAAAATGTCGTAATTCAAAAGAAAAAAGCCGAAACGTGTTGATTTACCATGCCTGATTGAATCTCTCTCTGATCAAGGTGCTCAAATAGGTGCAGTGGAGGTTTTGTTCATGTTCGAGTTTGGCGGGGATATGTCGTCAGTGGGTTGTCCAATAAAGAAGCAGATTAACATAGCGCGGGTGTTGGCCACTTCCATCTGTGGTAATCGCTCGTGGACTGACTCGGGTAACATAACAGGTAATGAAGAATTTGAAGAATTTACGCGACATTTAAATTCTGGTTTTCCCAGATCACACGCGGTGAAGAATTTACAGCGCGAGAGGCTTAGCCTGGTTGCCATCTGTTCATGTATTACGTTACACTCCCTGCCGCTCCTGTCTTTTGTCAAATATCAGAATGTTAGCAAAAAGACTGGTACCCAGACACGTTACTAGAGGCTGACTGCATCACTAAAACCAACTTGAAGATCTTGAATGTTGATTTTAGTATAGACATTTCCAATTGTGTGATAAAGGGGACATTTTCCCGAGCCATACCTCTATAGCTTCGACCCATCCTTATTTCAGATAAAGGAAAGGAGTGATGAGGGCTGCTTTTTAAGAGTATTCAAACAGGGTCTTCCTCTCTGTTGATTTATTCATGTTATAATGCAGGGATTTAAAAAAACTTTTCTTGCTCATGGATCCCCGCTCAGGCAAACCGGCGACCCAGGGACCCCCATCATATGTTAGCAACCCCCATCATATGTTAGGGACCCCCATCATATGTCTTCAGGTGAATGATAATGTCAAGTAGAAGTAATTACCATTTAAAAATGTTGACCTTCCCACAGTCAGTGGTATAAGGAAACTAAGCGAAAATAATTTGAAGTACTACTTAAATCGTTTTTTTGAGTATCTGTACTATATTTTACTATTTATATTTTTGACAACTTTCAAGCCTACTTTTACTCCACTACATTCCTCAAGAAAATATATACTTTCTACTCCCATACATTTTCCCTGACACCCAAAAGTACTAGTTACATTTTGAATGCTTAGCAGGACAGGAAAATGGTCCAATTCATGCACTTATCAAGCCAACACTGGTCATCTCTACTGCCTCTAATCTGGTGGACTCACTAAACACTAATGCTTTGTTTGTAAATTATGTCTGAGCGTTGGAGTGTGCCCATACCTATCCATACATTTTAAAAACAAGACAATTGTGCCATCTGGTTTGCATAATATAAGGAATTTGAAATTATTTATAGCATTTACTTTCTAGTTTTTATTATTTCAATTCATAGGATTCATACACATTATTAATTTATAATGTATAAAATCCCCCTCACCCCTCACCGGCAATCTGATAGCATGTAAAATAAATCATGGGATAAAAACAAATAAATGAACATTACATAGTAAATCTGCTGAACAATATATCATATAGCCTCAGAAATAGTGACAAATTACTGATACACATTCATGGATGTAAAGGCCCGTTGGTTAAGTGTTCAGAAATGTCAACTGTTGCTTTTTTCCATGTGTCCAGAGTGGACACCTTGGTCCTGTCACATCTGCTCCTGCCATACCCCCCCCCCCCCCCCCTGGTGGTCATCCAGTGTCTGCTTCCCCCAGTACACTCTCTCTCTCCCTCTCCCTTTCTGTTTGTGTGTGATTGTGTGGTTGGAGACAGGTGTGCTGGAGTCAGAGCAGATCCCTACCAGCTACAACTCGTTCCATTATCAAGACCTCTACAAATACTCAGTTCCTCCACTCTGCCAGATCGTAATCTCTGCTCAGTTAGTTTATGCTTCTAGCCATTATTATTATTCAAGACCCTGTTACCCTGCTGTGTCTGTTTCCCTGCTTGACGCTGTTTATCCTCACTGCAGTTTTGCCGCCCTGACTCTGGCTCCTGTCTCCTGTTCCACATCTCACCACCGTGCTACCCTGTTCTGGACTCACCATACCACCACTCCCTTGGATTCCCCTCCAGACCTGTTTACCCTCAATCAACATTACCAAGCTCTTAAAACCCTTCTGGAGACTATCAATGAGTTTTCATGGAACCTGTCTGTCCTACAGAGTCAAACCTTCGCCCAAAGCTCACAACCTGTCCCTCCTCTCCGCCCCGGGAGCCGTTTGTTCGTACTCCAGAGCGCTACGATGGTAATCTCAGAACCTGCAGAGCCTTTTTGGTACAATGTTCACTAATATTTGAGCAACAGCCCTACTCTTATTCTCGTGAACGAGCCAAGATTTAGTTTTTGATTAGTTGCCTCTGTGGAGCAGCGCTTTCCTGGGTCACTGCTGTGTGGAAGGTGACAGTCACCCATTTGCTTCTCCTATAGTAGATTCACGGAGGAGATGAGAAAGGTTTTAGACCACACAGTTTGTGGAAAGGATGCTGCTAAACGACTCCTGTCCCTCCATCAAGGCTCCCAGAGTGTTGCTGAAATGGCATGTGAATTCAGCACCCTCGCAGCAAGGGAGCGGCTGGGATGAGGAGGCTCTTCAGGGAGCATTCCGGAACTCACTCACTGAGACCCTAAAGGACGAGTTGGTGTCCAGGGAGGAGCTTGATCTCGATTAACTAATTTCTCTCACTATCCGCATTGACAACCATCTCCGGGAGCGGCGGAGGGAGAGAGTAGTTAAGGTTGCAAGTTCCGCCTCCCGGGTGGCGCAGTGGTCTAGGGCACTGCGCCACCAGAGTCTCTGGGTTCGCGCCCAGGCTCTGTCGCAGCCGGCCGCGACCGGGAGGTCCGTGGGGCGACGCACAATTGGCATAGCGTCGTCCGGGGCAGGGAGGGTTTGGCCGGTAGGGATATCCTTGTCTCATCGCGCTCCAGCGACTCCTGTGGCGGGCCGGGCGCAGTGCGCGCCAACCAAGGGGGCCAGGTACACGGTGTTTCCTCCGACACATTGGTGCGGCTGGCTTCCGGGTTGGAGGCGCGCTGTGTTAAGAAGCAGTACGGCTGGTTGGGTTGTGCTTCGGAGGACGCATGGCTTTCGACCTTCGTCTCTCCCGTGCCCGTACGGGAGTTGTAGCGATGAGACAAGGTAGTAATTACTAGCGATTGGATACCACGAAAATTGGGGAGAAAATGGGATTAAAAAAAATTAAACAAATTTAAAAAAAGGTTGCAAGTTCCTTAACATCTGCTTCAGTGCCTAGTTATTTTCCTCTCACTGTATCACAACCCCAGGCATGTTCTGAACCTGAACCCATGCAGCTCGGCATGCCTCGTCTATCTCCGGAGGAGAGGCAGCGGCGTGTCGATACTAGGAGCTGTCTATACTGTGGCCAGGTTGGTCACTTGGTTTCCACTTGTTCCCTGCATCCAGTTAGAAGAGGCTCAGGCGATATGGGGAAAATACTATTGGGTCAAATCGCCTGCCCATCTTCTCCCAGACCCCTGTTTGAGGCCAACCTTGTGTGGCAGAGTCAGGCTTTTCCTCTCGCTGCTCTTATAGATTCAGGTGCCGACGAGAGCTTTTTGGACCGAGGTGTTGTCAACCAGTTGGGCCTGGACACTGTTCCACTTAATTCACCTCTCGATGCCTACGCTCTCAATGGTAAGCTTCTCTCCCGTGTCTGTGAGAAAACCGTTCCAGTCATCCAGCGTCTCTCTGGTAATCACCAAGAAAAAATCAGTTTCCACATAATCAACAGTCCCTATTCTCCTCTGGTTCTGGGCCATCCATGGTTAAAACTACACAACCCACAGATTGACCGGACCACCGGGAGGGTAACTACTTGGAGTACATTTTGTCATTCCAATTGTCTACATTCTGTCCTCCCACCTGCCTTGTCTGTACCCCAGTCCATTTCAGATCCCCCGGACCTGTCTTCTGTTCCTCCAGAGTATCACAGTTTAGCTCCTGTGTTCAGTAAATACCACACCCCGTCTCTGCCACCTCATCGCTCGTATGACTGTGCTATTGACCCCCAGCCTGGAGCTCCCCTCCCCAGTAGCAGGTTGAATAACCTTTCTCGTCCCAGATCTAACAATACCAAGCCTGAAGCCTTCTCCCGTCAGTTCACCGCAGACAACACAGGTACCGAGCCAGAAACCATCATGCCATCCTCCTGCATCGTTGCTGCTGTCTCCTGGGAGATTGAGTCCAGTGTTCGTCAGGCTCAGCTGAACCAGTCTGGGTTGTGCACCAGGTGGCGCCCATGGGGGGGGGGGGGGGGGTAATTGTCACATCTGCTCCTGCCACACCCCCTAGTGGTCATCCGGTGTCTGCTTGACCTGCAGCCATTCCCCCAGTACTCTCGCGCGCTCTCTCTCTCTCTCTCTCTCCACTGCTTTTGAGGGGCACATGTCCATTTAGAAGTTTGACCAATGGATGTACTGCTAGTTCTGCTCCCCAGGGGACCCCATAGGCTGCAAGGATAGACTAGTTCTGCTCCCCAGGGGACCCCATAGGCTTGCATGGATAGGCGGCGTTGAAGGTAAAGACAAAATGATGAACCTGGACATTAAAACACTGGCGGTTTTCCTGGAAACTATAGAAATGGTTTCTTACACAATAATTATTATTTATTACGCCATATTGGCGAGTATGAATGAAATTTAAGATTAGATCTCATATGCTTCTTTGTAGCTTTCCACACATTTACTGAGTGTGCTATAATGGGTCCAAACAATAATGCACATTTTCTAGGAGTCAATCCAGAAAATAATACATCTTGTAATGTAATTGGTGAAACTATTGACGCCAATAGCACGCCAAGGAACGAAAGCCTCTGGGTTTATCCAGGTCTTCAGGAAATACATTTGGAATGATAGGTGATAAAAAAAATATATTTGTAACTGAAAGTCCACCTAATGCTTTTGTTCTCTGTAGTGTTGCATATTTAATCTGTGGTCACTTTCTCCCCCAAATGAACTTCTTTATGACAGAGTAAAGTTTAGACCAATAGTCTATAGGAGAAGGCAGTGGTAACATAGAACTCATAAATTGATATGAGGAAGGACATTCATTTTGATAATTGAGATTCTAGCATGCAAAGAAGTGGCCATATCAGACCGTCTTTTTATGTATTTTTGGATCTTTTGAAAGGTTTCTATGTAGTTCTTCCTGCCAGTAGTGTGAATAGATGGGGATATGGTAATGCCTAAGTATGTGATTTGTTTCTTCACTGGGATCATGGGTGGTAGTTGCACGCTTCCCATAGCTGAGTTAAGAGGTAGTAGAGGTGATTTAGACCAGTTGATCTGAAAATAGACATTATTGGCTGGAGGGATTTCTGAGCGTTTGCGACGTAGAGCAGTATGTCATCTGCATACAGAGAAATTGCTTGTTCAGTTTGTTTGATTTTGATATGTGAGGAACCCTAATGTTGACGTATGCTTTGTGCCAGCGGTTCAAGAGTGAGCAAATAGCATAGTGGAGGCGGGACAGCCTTGTTTACGTCGTCGTTGTATGATAAATGGATTAGAATGGGTAGTGCCAGTAGATATAATAGAATAATGATTCAGATACATGGTGCGAAACATTTGTATAAATCTGGTCCCAAAACCAAAATGTTCCAGAACAAGCCATAGATATTCCCACTCTAAGCAGTCAAAGGCTTCTCTTCATCTAATGGTAGCACAGCACACGGGGTATCCAGATAGGAAGCCTCAGCAACCACATGAATCAGGTGGCACACGTTATCGGCTGCCTGACGATCCTTAATGAACCCTGTTTGTTCAGGATGTATGAGCTTGTTAATAACTATCTCTTGGCTAGAACTTTGGCATACATCTTTATTTATGTTCCGATTAAACTGATTGGCCGAAAATTAGCACAATTTGTGAGGTCTTTTCCTTTCTTAGGGATATAATAGCTGTGTTGATGTTTCTGTGGAATTGCACTTTTTCAATAGCAATGTTAAGAGATTGAAGAATAACTGCTCCTAGCTCATTCTAACAGTTGAGAATGAGTTCAGGAGGTATTCCATCAATACCAGGCAATTTTTATCTATCTTATTTAAAAGAGCAACTTTCAGTTCAGATAAAGTGACAGGTTCCTCTATTAAAATTATTTATTTTTAGGAATGTTTGGGCAACGTAAGGTTCTCCAGGAACTGCCGAGAAGCAGAAGTATCAAAGCTGTGTGATGAACTATATAAATCTGAATAATATGCTCTAAAAGTTGCATTTATTTCTGTAGGATCCAGATTTCAATGGCCATAGGCAAGATGCAATAGATGGTATGAAATACAGTTGAAGTCGGAAGTTTACAAACGCCTTAGCCAAATACATTTAAACTCAGTTTTTCACAATTCCTGACATTTAATCCTAGTA
The DNA here is from genome assembly GCF_029448725.1 of Salvelinus fontinalis. Lineage (NCBI taxonomy): Eukaryota > Metazoa > Chordata > Actinopteri > Salmoniformes > Salmonidae > Salvelinus > Salvelinus fontinalis. The sequence goes on along the minus strand of NC_074667.1, from coordinate 56,513,055 downwards.
AAAATGCCCTGTCTTAGGTTAGTTAGGATCACCACTTTATTTTAAGAATGTGAAATGTCAGAATAATACTAGAGAGAATAATTTATTTCAGCTTTTATTTATTTCATCACATTCCCAGTGGGTCAGAAGTTTACATACACTCAATTAGTATTTGGTAGCATTGCCTTTAAATTGTTTAACTTGGGTAAAACGTTTCGGGTAGCTTTCCACAAGCTTCCCAGAATAAGTTGGGTGAATTTTGGCCTATTCCTCCTGACAGAGCTGTTGTAACTGAGTCAGGTTTGTAGGCCTCCTTGCTCGCACACTCTTTTTCAGTTCTGCCCACAAATTTTCTATAGGATTGAGGTCAGGGCTTTGTGATGGCCACTCCAATACCATGATTTTATTTTCCTTAAGTCATTTTGCCACAAATTTGGAAGTATGTTTGGGGTCGTTGTCCATTTGGAAGACCCATTTGCGACCAAGCTTTAACTTCCTGACTGATGTATTGAGATGTTGCTTCAATATATCCTCATAATTTTCCTTCCTCAAGATGCCATCTATTTTGTGAAGTGCACCAGTCCCTCCTGCAGCACAGCACCCCCACAACATGATGCTGCCATCTTCGTGCTTCACGGTTGGAATAGTGTTCTTTGGCTTGCAAGCCTCCCGCTTTTTCCTCCGAACATAACGATGGTCATTATGGCCAAGCAGTTGTATTTTTGTTTCATCAGACCAGAGGACATTTCTCCAAAAAGTACAAACTTTGTCCACATGTGCAGTTGCAAACCGTAGTCTGGCTTTTTTATGGCGGTTTTGGAGCAATGGCTTCTTCCTTGCTGAGCGGCCTTTCTGGTTATGTCAATATAGGACATGTTTTACTGTGGATATAGATACTTTTGAACCCGTTTCTTCCAGCATCTTCACAGGGTCCTTTGCTGTTGTTCTGGGATTGATTTGCACCATTCACACCAAAGTACGTTCATCTCTAGAAGACAGAACGTGTCTCCTTCCTGAGCGGTATGACGGCTGCGTGGTCCCATGGTGTTTATACTTGTGTACTATTGTTTGTACAGATGAACGTGGTACCTTCAGTTGTTTGGAAATTACTCCCAAGGATGAACCAGACTTGTGGAGGTCTAAAAATATTTTTCTGAGGTCTTGGCTGAATTCTTTTGATTTTCCCATGATGTCAAACAAAGAGGCACTGAGTTTGAAGGTAGGCCTTGAAATATATCCACAGGTACACCTCCAATTGACTCAAATGATGTCAATTCGCCTATCAGAAGCTTCTAAAGCCGTGACATAATTTTCTGGAATTTTCCAAGCTGTTTAAAGGTACAGTCAACTTAGTGTATGTTAACTTCTGACCCACTGGTATTGTGATACAGGGAACTATAAGTGAAATAATCTGTCTGTAAACAATTGTTGGTAAAATTTCTTGTGTCAAGCACAAAGTAGATGTCCTAACCAACTTTCCAAAACTATAGTTTGTTAACAAGAAAGTTGTGGAGTGGTTGAAAAACAAGTTTTAATGACTCCAATCTAAGTGTATGTAAACTTCCAACTTCAACTGTACATATGAGATGAGTAATGTAGGATATGTAAACATGGTTAAAGTGCCATTATTTAACTTCTTATGGCTGCAGGGGCAGTATTGAGTAGCTTGGATGAAAGGTGCACAGAGGTGCCCAGAGTAAATGGCCTGCTCCTCAGTCATAGTTGCTAATATATGCATATTATTATTAGTATTGGATATAAAAGTCTGAAGTTTCTAAAACTGTTTGAATTATGTCTGTGAGTATAGCAGAACTCATATGGCAGGCAAAAACCTGAGAAGAAATCCAATCAGGAAGTGAGACATCGGAGGTTGGTAAATTTTCAACTCATCGCCTATTGAAAACCCAGTGGGATATGGATCTGTATGCACTTCCTACGGCTTCCACTAGATGTCAACAGTCTGTAGAATGTTGAATGAAGCTTCTACTGTGATGTTGAGCCGGATGGGAGCTGTTTGAGTCAGTGGTATGGCAGAGAGCCAGGTCCTGGTCACGCGCATTCCACATGATATCGACTTGCGTTCCATTACTTCTATAGACACAAAGGAATTGTCCGGCTGGAACGTTATTGAATATTTATGATAACCACATCCGAAAGATTGATTCTGTACTTAGTTTGACAAGTTTATTCGACCTGTAATATAACTTTTTGAAGTTTTCGTCCGACGTTCGCCTGGACCTGCACGAGCATTTGGATTTGTGTACTAAACGCGCTAACAAAAGTAGCTATTTGGACATTACCTAACAAAACGAACATTTCTTGTGGAAGTGGGATTCCTGGGAGTGCATTCCGGCGAAGATCAGCAAAGGTAAGTGAAGATTTATAATGCTTTTTATGAGTTTTGTTGACTGCACAATTTGGCGGGTAACTGTATGGCTTCCTTTTGTGGCTGAACGCTGTTCTCAGATTATTGAATATTGTGCTTTTGCCATAAAGATGTTTGAAATCTGACACAGCGGTTGCATTAAGAACAAGTGTATCTTTAATTCTATGTAAAACATGTATCTTTCAAAGTTTATGATGAGTATTTATGTTATTTGACGTGGGTCTCTGCAATTTCTCTGGATATTTTGGAGGCAGTTCTGAACATGGCGCCAATGTAAACTGAGGTTTTTGGATATAAATAGGAACTTAATCGAACAAAACATATATGTATTGTGTAACATGAAGTCCTATGAGTGTCATCTGATGAAGATCATCAAAGGTTAGTGATTAATTTTATCTCTATTTCTGCTTTTTGTGACTCCTGTCTTTGGCTGGAAAAATAGCTGTGTTTTTCTGTGATTTTGCGGTGACCTAACATAATTGTTTGTGGTGCTTTCGCTGTAAAGCCTATTTGAAATCGGACACTTTGGTGGGATTAACAACAAGATTGCCTTTAAAATGGTATAAGATACATGTATGTTTGTAGAATTTTAATTATGATATTTCTGATGTTTGAATTTGGCGCCCTGCACTTTCACTGGCTGTTGTCATATCATCCCGTTAACGGGATTGCAGCCATAAGAAGTTGTTAAAGTGACTAGTGATTTGGGTCTGTATGTTGGCAGCAGCCTCTCTATGTTAGTGATGGCTGTTTAACAGTCTGATGGCCTAGAGATAGAAAATGTTATTCAGTCTCTCGGTCCCAGCTTTGATGCACCTGTACTGACCTCGCCTTCTGGATGATAGCAAAGTGAACAGGCAGTGGCTCGGGTGGTTGATGTCCTTGATGATTTTTTGGCCTTCCTGTGACATCGGGTGCTGTAGGTGTCCTGGAGGGCAGTTAGTTTGCGGGGTTGAGACCCAGAGCCTTAAGCTTAATGATGAGCTTGGAGGGTACCATGGTGTTGAATGCTGAGCTGTAGTCAATGAACAGCATTCTTACATGGGCCATGTGCAGTGTGACGGCGAATTGCATCGTCTGTGGACAATATGATCCTTGACTAGTCTCTCAAAGCACTTCATGATGACAGAAGTGGTTGCTTCGGGATGATAGTCATTTAGTTCAGTTATCTTTGCCTTCTTTGGTACAGGAACAATGGTGGCCATCTTGAAGCATGTGGGGACAGCAGACTGGGATAGGGAGCGATTGAATATGTCCGTAAACACACCAGCCAGCTGGTCTGCGCATGCTCTGAGAATGCTAAGGACGCTACGGCTAGGGATGCCGTCTGGACCAGCAGCCTTGCGAGGGTTAACACGTTTTAAATGTCTTACTCACATCGGCCACGTAGAAGGAGAGGGGGGTCCCACAGTCCTTAGTAGCGGGCTGCATCGGTGGCACTGTATTATCCTCAGAGCGGGCAACAAAGGTGTTTAGCTTGTCTGGAAGCAAGACGTCGGTGTTCATGACGTGGCTGGTTTGCTTTTTGTAGTCTGTAATTGCCTGTAGACCCTGCCACATACGTCTCGTGCCTGGGCCGTTGAATTGCGACTCCATTAGCTTTGTTACAATCCCCAGCTACAATAAATGCAGCCTCAGGATATGTGGTTTCTAGTTTACATAGAGTCCAGTGAAGTTAATTCAGGGCCGTCGAGGTATCTGCTTGGGGGGGGGGGGGGGGGGGTGCACAGCTGTGACTATAATCGAAGAGAATTCTCTTGGGAGATAATGCGGTCGGCATTTGATTGTCAGGAATTCTAGGTCAGGTGAACAAAAGGACTTGAGTTCCTGTATGTTGTCATTATTACACCAAGAGCCGTTAGTCATGAGGCATACACCCCCGCCCTTCTTCTTACAAGAGAGATGTTTGTTTCTGTCAGGGCGACGCATGAAGAAACCCGGGGGCTGTACCGACTCTGACAACATATCCCGAGTGAGCCATGTTTCCGTGAAAAAGAGAATGTTACAATCTCTGTCTCTCTGGAAGGCAACTTGTGCTCTAATTTTGTCCAATTTGTTGTCTAGAGACTGGACATTGGCAACTAATTTGCTCGGAAGTGGTGGGTGGTGTGCTCGCCTTCTGAGTCTGACCAGTAGGCCGCTCCGTCTGCCTCTCCTTTGGCGACGTCGTTGTTTTGGGTCGGCCTCTGGGATTAGATCCAATGTTCAGGGTGGAGGTCCGAACAAAGGATCCGCTTCGGGAATGTCGTATTTCTGGTCGTAATGTTGATAAGTTGATGTCGCTCTTATATCCAATAGTTCTTCCTGGCTGTATGTAATAACACTTAAGATTTTCTGGGCTAACAATGTAAGAAATAATACATTTTTTAAAATGACTGCATAGTTTCCTAAGGACTTGAAGCGAGGCGACGGCATCTTGAATGGGATTATGATCAGAGAATGGACGATAATGTTTTTATAAATTCCATACCTGTAATATCAGTAGATGTTAAAACATAGTCAATTCTCGAGAAAGTCTTAAATCTAGCAGAAAAGCATGTATAGTCCTTAGTTGTGGGATTATGAAATCTCCAGCAGTCATTAAGATCTTTAAGAAATGGTTTAAGTGCATTGGAAGCATTCACTTGCTATGAGAAGGTCCAGATAATCTTATAATCAATAATAGCATTCATGTCAGTTCCAATAATAAGCATATAATCCGATAAATTGATCAGGCTACTGGTTACAGAAGGGAGAAAATCTTTGTCATGAGTTAGGAGCATAAATAGATATAACTGCTATTTTCCTTCCGTACAGAGTGGAACATATGTAAGTAAATCTGCCCTGTTTATCATTGTTTTTCAATTGTACGGGGTAGATTGCGTTTATGTAAAAAAAAAAAAAGCACCCCTTTAGATTTTGATTATTTTTATGGACATCACCTTCTAAAATATGTATTTTGCAATAGAGCAATGTCGACTTTATTCCTATGTAATACGTCAAGACATTTCATTATCTAATTTGGCTAACTAGAACCCTTCAGATTACAGGACATTACCACTAAATTTGCCATGATCCATCTGTGGTGATTTGAATACCCGTTTGATGGATAAAAGGGGAGAAAAGTAACTTATGATAGCTAGAAAATGGCTATTCATTTGTCAACTAAATAATTGCAAACCAGATATTCCAGAAAAAAACATAAACATATCCATTTTTTGATAAAATTACAAAACCCTTCAAATTGCCATTCCACCCCAATAACCCTGCAAAATGTATCAGAAAAATTGAAACTAAGAATCCCTCCCCTCCCTGACAGGTTAGGACACAACAGTCTGCCCTCTCCACTCAATGTTAGACCTGTGACTGAACGCAACGATGTCTATCACTAAAACCCTCCCCAGAATGTCTCACTCCATTTCCTAAATATCTTGCATTAACTGGCACAATGGAGATATGAGAACGACAAGAAATGCTCAATTGACTGAATGATTAAGTCTTAACGTAGCACAAACATGGAGAACTAACGTAAACTCACCCCATTCCGTACAAATGTGCGCACACGCGACATTCAAACGAGGCTGCAAAGAAAACTAATGGGACTGTAGCGACTGTGTTGACTTCCAAATCTGGGGTGTGAACTACGTTTCTATTCAAGCGTTGATCAACATGGACATTTGTGGCCTGCTGGAGGTCATTTTGCAGGGCTCTGACAGTGCACCTCCTGGCACAAAGGCGGAGGTAGCGGTCCAGCTGCTGGGTTGTTGCCCTCCTACGGCCTCCTCCACGTCTCCTGATGTACTGGCCTGTCTCCTGGTAGCGCCTCCATGCTCTGGACACTACGCTGACAGACACAGCAAACCTTTTTGCCACAGCTCGCATTGATGTGCCATCCTGGATGAACTGCACTACCTGAGCCACTTGTGTGGGTTGTAGACTCCGTCTCATGCTACCACTAGAGTGAGAGCACCGCCAGCATTCAAAAGTGACCAAAACATCAGCCAGGAAGCATAGGAACTGAGAAGTGGTCTGTGGTCACCACCTGCAGAATCACTCCTTTATTGGGGGTGTCTTGCTAATTGCCTATAATTTCCACCTTTTGTCTATTCCATTTGCACAACAGCATGTGAAATTTATTGTCAATCAGTGTTGCTTCCTAATTGGACAGTTTGATTTCACAGAAGTGTGATTGACTTGGAGTTACATTGTGTTGTTTAAGTGTTCCCTTTATTTTTTTGAGCAGTGTATTAACCAGATACACTCCATACCAGTATGCCAAACAAACACATGCTAACATAAGACACACAAAGCTTTGCCATGAACATCAAGACTTGTGATATCTGTTCTTACATCTTGCAATGGCTCACCTGCTGCTCCTTAGACTGTGGCTGTGTAAAGGGGAATCCAGGGATGCTGCTGTCGTATCCACAGCTCCTCAGATCCAGGCTGCTGAGCTGGGGCACATTGCTGGGGACTGTGTTGGACCAGCCTGACAGACAATGCTGTAGGCAACATCAAAGGCTTGTGATGGGAACTAAAACTTGTGGTTGAACTATTGGCCAGGTAAGCAATGAGAATGAGCAATTGACAAATAACAGAGATTATAAACCGGGTGGTTTGAGCCCTGAATGCTGATTGGCTGAAAGCCGGGGTATATCAGACTGTAAACCACGGGTATGACAACAACAACACTACTTTTTACTGTTCTAATTACGTTGGTAACCAGCTTATAATAGCAATAAGGCACCTCTGGGGTTTGTGGTACATGGCCAATATACCACAGCTAAGGGCTGTATCCAGGCACTCTGTGTTGTGTTGTGTCTATATATGCCTCAACACTATACACGTCAGCTACTACAGCAACTGAAATCGCTGCAACACTTAACAAAGAGCTGCAGTTAGTTCCATAATGTGTAGCAAGGAATAGGTTAGTCCTTATTATTTCCAAAACTAAAAGCATTGTATTTGGGATGAATCATGCATTAAACCCTAAACCTCAACTAGATCTCGTAATGAATCATGTGGAAATGGATCAAGTTGAGGTGACTAAACTGCTTGGAGTAACCCTAGATTGTAAACTGGTCAAAACATATTGATACAACAGTAGCTGAAATGGGGAGAAGTCTGTCTATAATAAAGCGCTGCTCTGCCTTCTTAACAACACTATCAACAAGTCAGATCCTAAGGCCCTATTTTTGTCACACCTAGACTACTGTTCAGTAGTGTGGTCAGGTGCCACAAAGAGGGACTTAGGAAAATTGCAGTTGGCTCAGAACAGGGCTTAAAAGTACACAGAGAGCTAATATTAATGACATGCATGTCAATCTCTCATGGCTCAAAGTGGAAAAGAGATTGACTTCATCACTACTTGTTTTTGTAAGAGGTGTTGACAAGCTGAATGTACCGAGCTGTCTGTTTAAAATACTTGCACATAGACACCCATGCACCCCACAAGACATGCCATCAGAGGTCTCTTCACAGTCCCTAAGTCCAAAACAGACTATGGGAGGTGCACAGTACTACACAGAGCCATGACTACATGGAACTCTATTCCACATCAGGTAACTGATGCAAGCAGTATAATAAAAAAAAATTAAACAGGTAAAAATACACCTTATGGAACAACGGGGACTGTGAAGAAACACACACAAAGATACAGACAAATGCACCATCATGCATTGTGACATTGTTGTATGGTGGTATTAAACATTTTGTATTGTAGACATGTAGTGATGTAATAATGTTATATGATGTACTGTTTTATCTTTTGTTTTATATGTAATGTAAGTGCTTTAATATTTTTGGACCCCAGGACAAGTAGCTGTTGCCTTGGCAGCAGCTAATGGGGATCCTTAATAAATACAAATCCAACATGGTTGGGAACAGTCGGCTGCTGATCCTGTAACAGAACGTACATAAACAACAAGGAGAATCAGATTCAGACAGGACAGTTATTCAGGGTCTCTTCTTCAGTCAGCAATAGTGACATTATGTAGGTCTAATCCAAAAACCTGCTACAGTTACTCATACACTTGGTGAATGACCATGGTGTGCTGGGGATTTTCCTTCTGTATTGACAGTGATGGGGGTGAGAGGTCCTCTTCAGATCATCTGTAAGGAGGGTATATCAACAGTCATTCATCAAATAATAATACTTTGCTATTTCAGTCATAGCCCTCATATTCTTTTGGTTAAAAATACTTGAACCCCAAATCATATTCACAGCTCAAGAAAAATATATTCGATTAAGTAAATGCACTTAGCCTGCTTGTTGACCTGTGGAAGTGTGCAGATCACTCTGTCATGGAGCTCTATGCATCCACAATCCCTAAGGGAGGAGGGAAAACAGTGTATCAATTTCAAACAGATAAACATTTCAGCTGCTACCCAACTAAACTGGTTATTTCTGTGTAGAATTCATTTCTGCTATCCAGTCATAGCCAAGTAAAGGCTGCTGTCTCTCTGAGGCTGACGTCTGCTCCAGTCCAGGGGATTGGAATGTGTCGTTACCCACCTCCCTCTATGGACACAAGAAGAGGAAACATTTTTAATGAGACTATAAAAGGTGAAATGTGCTGCTCAATAAAAACACAGCAGTGAGTTCAGTGGTATCAAGCAGTTGTATTGCTCCACTTTGATGATACAGTGCCATCTAGTGGGAGAAGATATACCTGTCTTTCTTTAAATGGTCTATGATAATAGTAACAGAGTAATTGCAACAGTAACAACTTTGTATCAGGACTAACAAATTAGACCTTCATTGGAAATTAGCCTAGTCGTTGCTTTTTAATTGCATAGTAATGGAGTTGAACAGAACTGTCCATACACCACTTCTGTAATAACAAAATCACCCGTTCACTCTCCTGATTATAGAGAATGGGCCTTCTAAAGGCCCTCCTAATATCCAGTGATCTGACCAGACTTGCAAAACAGCCGTTGGCTCGATCTTGAAAAAGTCCTGTACAAACAGTAGTGTGTTCTGCAGCTTGGCCTGGTTTGAGCTTGTGTCCTGTGTAAACAGTAGTGTGTTCTGCAGCTTGGCCTGGTTTGATCTTGTGTCCTGTGTAAACAGTAGTGTGTTCTGCAGCTTGGCCTGGTTTGAGCTTGTGTCCTGTGTAAACAGTAGTGTGTTCTGCAGCTTGGCCTGGTTTGAGCTAGTGTCCTATGTAAACAGTAGTGTGTTCCAAGGGATGGTGGACTTTCACAGATTCCTCTGCCTCACCTGAGGAAAACGGGTTCAGCATAATTTTCTATGGAAATCTTATGATGTGACTGATATGCCAACATTAGTCTAGAGCACAGTTACATGATTATTGTGGATAATAAGGTTAATATAATAGTTTGTTTGAAACATTTACATGCTTTGCAAGAAGAACGATTTACATTTACGTCATTTAGCAGACGCTCTTATCCAGAGCGACTTACAAGTACATACATTCATACTTGTGTATATGTATGTTTTTTTTTTTTTTTTTTTTTTTTGTACTGGCCCCCCGTGGGAAACGAACCCACAACCCTGGCGTTGCAAGCGCCATGCTCTACCAACTGAGCTACACGGGATCTCCCTAATAATCTTGTTTACATGGAAACATCTGAAGTCAGGATTCTGATGGGACTTTTGATGAATGCAGAAAATCGGCAATGACCATGTTATTTTTGCGAATACTTTTTTATTCTGAGTTCGGACATATAACGTTTGTATGTGAAAACTATTTATAAGATGCATACTTAAAGTTTTTCCAAACTCACTTCACTGCTTGCTGACTATACACTGTACTGCAATATTGTAGCGGGTTTACTAGCACGTTAGCTCTAGTAGCAATATTGACTATGACGTTAGCTAATATAGTGACAATGATGTAGGCTGTGTGTAGCGGTTAGCGTTTAGCGGTTATGATATGAGGTTTTGGCTTGGAAAGGTTTTTTCGACTGGTCACAGACAGCTGATGTGTTGTGCGCTGAAGTCCAAAAGTGAAGGGAAAAGGTGAGAAGAGGAGAGCGTGTAGATGCGAGAAGGAATTAACGAGCAAAGGGATCATGCTGTATGTGGCTGCTATGAAAGTGAACTGTGTTTCAAATCAAATCAAACCTTATTTGTCATATGTTCAGAATACAACACGTGTAGACCTTACCGTGAAATGCTTACTTACAAGCCCTTAACCAACAGTGCAGTTCAAGAAGCGTTAAGAAAATATTTACTAAATAAACTAAAGTAAAAAATAATAAAAAGTAACACAATAAAATAACAATAACAAGTCTATATACAGGGGGTAGCGGTACCGAGTCAATGTGCGGGGGTACAAGTTAGTAGAGGTAATTTGTACATGTAGGTAGGGGTAAAGTGACTATGCATAGATAATAAACAGCGAGTAGCAGCAGTTTACAAAACAAATGGAGGGGGTTGGGTGTCAATGTAAATAGTTCGGTGGCAATTTGATCAGGAGTGTATTCATTCCGACGATTATGTTGAAAAATATTTCTTAAACGGAAGAAAACGGAAGAAAACGGGGAGAAACATACCTGTATTTCTCCAATAGAAACTCTAGTTTGCGACGCTTTGACTAATGATTACACCCTAGATCATCTAGATGCAGGGTGGAATTGCAAGGTGCAAGGTGGAATTGAATGTGTCACTGTCTGTCAACTTGATTACTAAAAATTGTGTCTCAACCTGTGCATCTACTGTTTACTGTTGTTATTGTTTACTCCATGTGTAACTCTGTGTTGTTGTCTGTTCACACTGCGTTGCTTTATCTTGGCCAGGTCGCCGTTGTAAATGAGAACTTGTTCTCAACTAGCCTACCTGGTTAAATAAAGGTGAAATTAAAAAATTAAAAAAATAAATCTACGTTGTAAACTTTCATTCATCGGCTAGGATGTAGCAACCTTATGATGGGTACAGGGGAAAACTCAAGTATAATGTAATAACCTAAACCTATCGATTTTACATTGAGCTGGGTGAATGGAATATGAATGAGAGTCATCCAATATGCTGTAATAGAAATAAGGCCATGCTCATAAAAAAAAATGGAGTCCTCCCTCATCTTAATTAAACGTCACCGACCGCCACTGCAAGCAGAGTAAACTGTTTACATGACTAATGCCATACTCTGCCATCTGACATAATCAGTTTAATATTTAATTATTAGTTTGCATGTAAAAAATACTCTGGCATCAGTTATTTTGCATTCACCTGACATAGCTAGCTAGCTTGCTATCTACATGCAGTTCTCTGTGGGGCTGTGGCCTGTGTCTCAGTGTTGTCTCTCTCCTTGAACTGTACAGTAGGTTTGCTGAGAGCAGACCTGGCAGTACCGAGGTCATCATGGTCTTTGCAGGGGGTCTGTTTTCTTTATTTTGACCTCGGTTTTTTGTTGTCTTCCCATCCGAGTCAGTCTCCAAGCTGCCTTGGATAGTCAATACTCTTCTGGTTTGGTGCCTTAACTGCATCAATAAGTCTTTGTTGTGCTCTCGCAAGGCGCTCATTTATTCAGACGAGAAGAGCAAGCAACTTGATCTTAACGTTAACTGGCTAGCTAACCAAAAGTTAGAGTTAGTGTTGGTAAATTCTGAAGACGATATCATTGTTCAAGATATTTGGCAAATTTGCTGCCTAGCTAGTTCATAAAAGTTTTAAATTGATGTAGCTATAATCATTTATATGCAAACCTAATGCAAGTTTGATCAGTTTCTCTTATGTTTTCAGCTTGACTTTACCTCCATAACAACGCATCACGGTACAACACATTTGATTAGCTACTGTTGTGATGTTAGTTACACATAATGCAGGTCATCACTAGTTACCATAGCCACAAAGTCATAAACCTGCCTATTTCTTCAATTGATCTTCTTTTAAAATCAGATTTTAAAATAACCTTAACCAAAGACATTACAGTATGAAGATAGGCTAAAACTGATTCTCCAATAGAAATCCCAGATCACATGCGATCTTGGGTCTAATGGTCTTCTCGCATCGAAATCAAAGGCATTTCTTCGATATAAAGTTGTTTTTGACCAAAATGAAAACGTGTCAGTTTGTTGCCTTGAGACAATTGAGACATGGATTGTGTATGTTTGCCATTCAGAGGGATAATGGGCAAGACAAAATATTTAAGTACCTTTGAACAAGGTATGGTTGTAGGTGCCAGGCGCAGCAGTTTGAGGTTATCAAGAACTGCAACTCCGATGGGTTTTTCACACTCAGCAGTTTCTGTGTGTATCAAGAATGGTCCACCACCCAAAGGACATTCAGCCAACTTGACCCAACCTTGGGAAGCATTGGAGTCAACATGGGCCAGCATCATGTGGAACACATTCGACACCTTGTCGAGTCCATGCCCTGAAAAAATGAGTCTGTTCTGAAGGCAAAAGAGGTGCAACTCAATATTAGGAAGGTGTTTGTACACTCAGTGTACATTTAGGTTTCAAAACTGTGTAATTTGTCAGGAAGTCAGTATTCTATTTTTAATTCAAATGATAAGGAGTGACATAACACATACCCCAGACCAGTATATAATCCCCTTTACCGATTGTCTATATGATGTGCAATGACTGTCTAATATAATGGGCATATTCCTAATTAGTTTGAATACTTGTACTTGTGAAATTTAGACAAGGCCAATGCAAAGTTTTTCATTGTGCCATCATAAAGGACAATCTGTGCTTGTAAAAGCTTAGATATTTCTGAGTATTCATCCACTGCTTACTAGTAGGAGGAGATTAGTTTATCTAGAATTAAACCTGTCCATCCGTGGTGACATAATCATGGCACTGCAGGTGGCGGGGGGTGGAGGGGGGGGGTCACAGTCATAATGATATACATACTCCCGTGTTGAGCGGTGCTGAGCTGTGTGGGCGAGCTGCTACTCTGTATTCCAGTCATGGCTCGTTTGCATTGAGATGTGTCTCAGCCAGTCCAGTGTGATTGGCTGACCACATTACTGTGAGTTGCACCCCATTATCATTAAATGGTGCCAGTCATGAAGTCATATACTCCTCTGTGTCCCTGTAATTACTCTCCCACTGTTGTGCTCCAGGCAATTAGGCAACTGCCTGCTGCCAGAATGCCTCATCGTCCATTAACCACTGATAACGAACATCACAACAACAAAACAAAAAAAGAGGGACTTACACAAGATTTACAAACATATCATTATTGGAATATTTAATAAATGGGGACCTTCAGTACTGTAAAAGCCCTGGTTCATTTGATATTGGTAATCGTGGATAAATGTGAAGCAATTCTGACAATTCTTAATGTGCGTATGGGACCAGAGCTCTGGGAGCTTGTTTGGGGACTAAAAGGGTAGAGGGTGAACTAGAGAAATAGCCCCACAGTGGACGTGTCATAATACCCATAAAATGTAGAGGTCAAACCTGGAAATGGTTCCAATCATTTTTCACCATTCATTTTTCCCATAAGGGATTTTAGAACCATTTCTAACAAGGTCTGTGTTTCATGTAGACTTTCCCTGGTGTGACGTTTTGATAACTGTGTAAATCTCTCTCGAACCAGGTGACTTTAATGTATTCGGCGATATTTCCTCTCAGATTTGAAAATGTTAATTAGCATCAAAGTAGACATTGTGCAAGACTATAAATCCCTGCAAGCTCCGGCACCTTTGCTGTCAGCTAGCTAGCTTTTAGCTACCTTGATCCAAAACAAAAGATACATTGAAAATGTTAATTTACTTTTCCATATTTAACTAATATTTGTTTGGCTTATTTATGGTTTGGTCTTGTGTCTTCTACAGAATACTATCCTAGTAGCAGTCAGATATTTACATTGTGCCATGAATAGTAGGCAATTGTTTTGCAAAAAAAGCTAGCTAGCTACCTAGATGAAATTAGCAACATGCTCTTATTTTACCAGATCCTCTTCTCCTTCAGCCGGTGGAGTCTATATTTAATCCCTTATAATGTCTGCCAACTATATGAACCAGGTGAAATCTATTTCAATTCATGGTGTCAGAATGCACTGCTATATTAACACAATTCAGAACTAACTTGTTGACATGTTCTGTTGCAGATTCAAAGCCAGATTGATTGCAGAATCATGAATGAATAAGCATATTTATTTGACAAGAATGCACCTAGTCACCCATAAATCACGTCAAGCACACGAACTCCAACAATTACATTCTTTTAAATACATTTAAATAGTAAACCATGCATAAAATATGCATTTTATACATAACATATAAACATGTGACTTGAAGTAAAGATTCAATCATTTTATTCACTAATGCCTCAAACCTGGGACATTGAGGGGCACCATATTAATCATTATTTATAACCGAGAGCGCTTTTAAATGTTAGGAATTAGACCAGCACAAATAACACAACACGTAAAACAGCATATTGTAATTTTTGGTGGGTCAGTTACAAATGGAGAAACAACTGGATGCTTAAAGTAGGTTTAATATAAAATACTATTCCAGCAGAATGAGAAACACACTTAAGACTCAAAACTAGGAAGCCATGCCTAAATGCAGCTCTATCAATATACTTCTTGTCAATTTAACAGGTCCATGTTGCTGCTGTCAATTGTGAGCAGCACATTTAGCACTGCATTCAGTCTGAACCCCAGAATAAGAGGAGTACAGCATTACACAGGCGAAAAAAGGTATCAAAAGCAGTACACCACAACACTTTTAATGCACTTACAGACGGGCTGCAGTAAGCGGCGAAGATTATGTTTAAATGACAACATTTGAACTGACAACAACCAGGAACGCTGTTCTCTACACACGGTAGACAGATTTTCTCATGGTTCAATTGCCGTTTACCACGGCCCGTGTGTAAGTATCTTTAAACGTGTTACTGAGTCTAGATGTTATCAAGTCAGGAGAATAACAAGTGAAGGAAGTAGCATAGGGGAAATGGGTGAAGGTAGGGTGGGTTCATAGAGATAAGATGGAGAGTTCCAAAGCGCAACTCAATATTAGGAAGGTATTCTTAATGTTTTGTACACTCAGTGTATGTCTGCCGCAAAGAGAAACGACAGAGCCATGAGAAAATGAGTTTTGATCAGTCATGGAAATAAAAGTGCTGAAAACATGTTGACTCACTATTTAAAAAGAAGATGGAAAACAAGCTGTAGGTTGAAAAATACAGACTACCCCCCCCCCCCCCCCCCCCCCCCCCAGCCCTCACCCATAGACACAAACAAACATCATCAAGAATGCCTAGCTTCACCATCAAAGTTAGCTGGCTAGTTAACTATCAAGCTAGACTGTTGGCTTATAAAAGCCAAAGAAATCTAAACTCGTTTTCATGAATTTCTCATGCATTTAAATGGCTAGACAAATAGATGGCTTATGTAGCCATCTAGCAAGGCTAATGTTGCTAATTAGCTAACCATGAGCTAGAGATTTTTAGCTTTGCCTTGATTCGGCAGGCTCATCCAGATCATCATGGCCCTGGTGAGTGACGTGAAGCTTGAGACAGGCATTTGTTGTTCTATATGATAGACACATTAGAAGCTAATTAGCATTAGCAAATACAGGCGAATATATTGATAAAAGCCACTTTGTCCGAGAGAGATTTACACGTTATCAAAACGTCACACCAGGGTTAGCCTACACGAAACACAGCGCTTATTTGAAGTGTTTCTAACATCCCCTATAGGGAAAATGACCATGTTTGACCGCTAGGTTTTATGGGTATTAAGACTCATACTGTGGTAAACTATATCATGTCTCTAATATGAATCATTTCATACCCTGTAGAGGGCGATGTCGTGTGACTTTAAAATAACTATTTTAGATAAGAATGAACTGTAAAAGTCAATAACAAATGGAAATGTCTTACACAAGAAGTAAACCAGGACACTGTGTTCATGCTGAGGCTGAGCTAAGTGCTCCAACCATGTTAAAACTAATTTCAAATCCCATCTGGAGTAGCTGAATGTATTGATCTCATCATAGTTTTACAGGGTGTAGAAATACTGTGGGTCCTTCACTGCTAGATGGGAACCTTGTTTTTACCATATGATATTGCTCTTTCTAATTTCCTCTGAACTAAAATTCCCTGTGGGCTCCCCTGCTGTGGAGCTGCAGGCGTCACACTGTGTCTACGGAGACCAGTCCAAGTAGGCTACAGTACATGGAAAGAAAAATAAACCAATGCCAATGTCAATATACATCAAATGTTTGTATAAGTCACGTAAGGTGTTCTCTGACTAGATTGGTTCCCATTTAATACAGAACATACCATCATTTGTACAGTTGGTTTTATTGCAATCACCATCATCATTCATAATTTCATGACATTAAATCTTTCCACCTTCTTTCTTTTAAGGTGCCCAGGGCAAGGTAAATGCCACAAAAAGAGATGGAATCCCCCTCTCTCTGCTACCTCTCAATTTAAGATATGATTTAATCTCAACTATATGATTCTAAAATATTGACTCTGATTTAAACTTTTGTCTGTGGGCTAGGCCTACTGCCTGATGGTGACACCTCTTATATTATTCATTTGAAATCATGTTTGATAAGCAGTAAGCAGGACTGGGCAACATACTCCATGGAGGAGATTGTGATGGACAGTGAAGGGTCAGGGTGGCTGATAGGATCAGGCTGAGAGGGGATGCCTGTCACAGCAGGTGGCAGTGAGATATTGAAGGGGGAGGTCGCCGTGCTGATAAAGAGACACAGAGGGTCGATTGTTCCCACCATCCTGCCGATAGCAGGTGGATGCCATTACGATAAAGAGGATTAGGCCTGGCACAGGGAGAGGGCTGTACTGGCTGTCCTGGCTGCCATGCTCTGATGGACAGGACAGCAGGAGAGATCACACTGGGTGAGAGACAGAGTCCAAGAGGAGGTATGCAGAGACACAGTCTCCAAAATAGGTTTGCAGATACTCTACCTTTCAGAAGCAACCCAGGAACCACAAATGCATTAAGTGATCAAAGACACTAAAGGCTGTATACAATCCACACTGTACAGTGTCAGGGCAAAACAGAATCCTTCCTAGGTTGTAGAAACACGTGTTCTTTGAGTTCCCTTTTTCCTCCACACAATAAAAATGCTTCTAATCAACTGAGGAGAACTAAATGTGCAGCCATTTCAGGATGGAAGGAATATTGTTTTGTCTTCCTCCATAAAAATCCAGGTCCTGGCATTATCTATCATTCTATAGAGCGCTGCGTGTCAGAGAGGGATTATGGTAAGAGCACAATGAGAAAAACAACCATGGCAACGGAGCACTCTTTAGCTAGTATTTAGGTGTGCAGGGCACCGATGAAGGTTTTCCTGGAATGGAGTGCTTATCTGTGTATAATCATTGTAGACCCTTGGTATTCCAGGAAAGGATCTCCCCATATGCTATCCAGGCAGATCACCCGTGATACAAGTCAGTATTCGACGTCCATCCATATCTGAGGACGTCAGGAGATGATGTGGAAACCGGCCACTAGAGGCAACAGTGGGCACTGATATCTTCAAGTAGCTTTCGGTTTAGCCAAAGTATTGTCGACAAGGATGGCGGATGGGTGTAAGCATCTGCCTCTAGTTCCAAAGATTACAAGTTCAAATCTAGTGATAGAAAGTAGTTTTTGATATTAACTTAAAGGGACATGTCAAAATGTTCAACTTCATATTCATCATCTCCAGCACCACCCCAACATCAACATATGTGTATATCGCAATAGCAATTTCATTTTTAATTCATCAGTTGACCGCCTGGATTTTGTGTAGCCCTTTACACTCGTACCCATAAACGGGTTGAAAATGGCAGATTTGGGCACTGATATGCAGCTAAATTGGAATGCCGTGGATGTACAGTAACATGCTATCAATGACGTCAGACCTCAAACTCTGCGCTACAATGTATGGGTTTTGACTGACAGCCGTTCTGAAATTGGGCACCATGCATGACAAGAAGTTGCCCCATCCCTCTGCTAATCGTGCAACTCTTGCATATTTTGAAATTATGTAAATTAAGAGGATATAAGATAAGATAAGATAAGATAGGACGATGATTATAAATACAGCTTTGATGTCATAAAAGCAAGCCAAATACCCTCGAGTCCAAATGTGCACTTCACATTTCCATATCATAAAACTTATGTCATATACAGTGTCAACATTTATGATCACTATGTTTGATGTACAACTGCGAGATGACATGACATCAAACCTTGTGTTGTTCTGAACTGAATGAGCCTGTTTGTCTAATTTGAAGAAAATTTGTCACAGAACACACACCTGAATGCACTCATGACTCTTTTCGATGCGCACCAAAATTGCGATCTGTTTCTCTAAATTGCCTTGTGAAAGCCACACTGTAAGATCGTATTTTATAACTTAGGTAGTCATGTTGGCAATAGAACACGTTTTTCAATTATTTATTTATATTATTTAACCCTTAATTAACTAGGCAAGTCAGTTAAGAACAAATTCTTATTTACAATGACACCCAACCAAAAGGCAAAAGGCCTCCTGCAGGGACAGGGGTTGGGATTAAAAATAAAATAAATATATAGGACAAAACACACATCACGACACCACAACACTACATAAAGAGAGACCTAAGACAACAACATAGAAAGGCAGCAACACATGACAACACAGAATGGTAGCAACACAACATGACAACAACATGGTAGCAGCACAAAACATGGTACAAACATTATTGGTAACAGACAACAGCACAAAGTGCAAGAAGGTAGAGACAACAATACGTCATACAAAGCAGCCACAACTGTCAGTAAGAGTGTCCATGACTGAGTCTTTGAATGAAGAGATTGAGATAAAACTGTCCAGTTTGAGTGTTTGTTGCAGCTCGTTCCAGTCACTAGCTGCAGCGAACTGAAAAGACGAGCTACCGAGGGATGTGTGTGCTTTGGGGACCTTTAACAGAATGTGACTGGCAGAATGGGTGTTGTATGTGGAGGATGAGGGCTGCAGTAGATATCTCAGATATGGGGGAGTAAGAGGGTTTTATAAATAAGCATCAACCAGTGGGTTTTGCGACAGGTATACAGAGATGACCAGTTTATAGAGGAGTATAGTGCAGTGATGTGTCCTATAAGGAGCATTGGTGGCACATTTGATGGCAGAATGGTGAAGCACATCTAACCGCTCGAGCACCCTTACCTTACCGATCTATACATTATGTCTCCCTAATCTAGCATGGGTAGGATGGTCATCTGAATCAGGGTTAGTTTGGCAGCTGGGGTAAAAGAGGAGCTATTACAGTAGAGGAAACCAAGTCTAGATTATCTTTAGCCTGCAGCTTTGATATGTGCTGAGAGAAGGAGAGTGTACTGTCTAGACATACTCCCAAGTACTTGTATGAGGTGACTACCTCAAGCTCTAAACCCTCAGAGGTAGTAATGACACCTGTGGGGAGAGGGGCATTCTTCTTACCAAACCACATGACCTTTGTTTTGGAGGTGTTCAGAACAAGGTTAAGGGCAGAGAAATCTTGTTGGACACTAAGAAAGCTTACATACAAATGATGCCTGCCTGACCCAGATTGGGATTTATAATGGCCCGTTTTTGCATACTGCGTAAACAATAACAGTAATTGTGTGATAATATATAATATATGCCATTTAGCAGATGCTTTTATCCAAAGAGACTTACAGTCATGCGTGCATACATTTTACGTATAGTACCTGTCAAAAGTTTGGACAAACCTACTCATTCAAGGGTTTTTCTTTATTTTTACTATTTTCTACATTATAGAATAGCAGTGAAGACATCAAAACTATGAAATAACACATATGGAATCATGTAGCGACCAAAAAAGTGCTAAATAAATTATTCAAAGTAGCCACCCTGTAATGGGAATTTTAATGTTTGTGCTTTTCTTATAACTAATTACTGTGTTCTATTCATGTGCTGTTCTATAAACTAATTTCTGTGTTCGTGCAAGTGGTTGACTGAACAAATCACACCTATCAGTAGCTGCAATTTGGCAGTACGGCCAGACGTTGTTTTGAGAACGAACGATATCTCAGTTTCAAGGTCTCAGCTTAGAGAGGAGAAGCCTCGTGAGGTGTTGGTCTGTCACATTATGAAACAGTATTGGTCAGTCACATGAATGAAACAAAACGGTAATGATTAATTCATTATGCTAAATCCTACAAATATAACTTGTTTGTGTATAGCCGTATATAAGACAACTGCTGGGTCTGCCCAAGCAGAGCTCCTGATTGACATGTGTACTATGGTGCAATGAGTTGGTTGGAACCTCCCCAGCGCGCTGACAAGTAAACAATTATTCATTTAAGATGGACCTCGAGTGTCCCTGTGTAAGAATTTTTCCACAACAACCCTTTGCCTTGATGACAGCTTTGCACACTCTTGGAATTCTCTCAACCAGCTTCATAAGGTAGTCACCTGGAATGCATTTCAATTAACAGATGTGCCTTGTTAAATGTCAATTTGTGGAATTTCTTTCCTTCTTAATGCGTTTAAGCCAATCAGTTGTGTTTTGGCAAGGTAGGGGTGGTAAAAGACCAAGTCCATATTATGGCAAGAACAGCTCAAATAAGCAAAGAGAAATGACAGTCCATCATTACTTTAAGACAGGAAGGTCAGTCAATGCTGAAAATTTCAAGAACTTTGATAGTTTCTTCAAGTGCAGTCCCAAAAACTATCAAGCGCTATGATGAAACTGGCTCTCACGAGGGCCGCTACAGGAATGGAAGACCCAGAGCTACCTCTGCTGCAGAGGATAAGTTCATTAGAGTTACCAGCCTCAGAAATTGCAGCCCAAATAAATGCTTCACAAAGTTCAAGTGACAGACACATCTCAACATCAACTGCTCAGAGGAGACTGCCTGAATCAGGTCTTCATGGTCGAATTGCTGCAAAGAAACCACTACTAAAAGGACAACAAGAAGAAGAAGAGACTTGCTTGGGCTAAGAAACACGAGCAATGGACATTAGAGCGGTGGAATTCTGTCCTTTGGTCTGATGAGTCCAAATTTGAGATTTTTGGTACCATCCGCCGTGTCTTTGTGAGACGCAGAGTAGGTGAATGGATTATCTCTGCATGTGTGGTTCCTACCGTGAAGCATGGAGGAGGAGGTGTGATGGTATGGGGGTGCTTTGCTGGTTACACTGTCTGTGATTTATTTAGAATTCAAGGCACACTTAACCAGCATGGCTACCACAGCAGTCTGCAGCGACACGCCATCCCATCTGGTTTGTGCTTAGTGGGACTATTATTTGTTTTTCAACAGGACAATGACCAAACACACCTCCAGGCAGTGTAAGGGCTACTTGACCAAAAAGGAGAGTGATGGAGTGCTGCATCAGATGACTTGGCCTCCACAATCACCTGACCTCAACCCAATTGAGATGGTTTAGGATGAGTTGGACCGCAGAGTGAAGGAAAAGCAGACAACAAGTGCTCAGCATATGTGGGAACTCGTTCAAAACGGTTGGAAAAGCCTTCCAGGTGAAGCTGGTTTAGAGAATACAGAGAGTGTGCAAAGCTGTCATCAAGGCAAAGGGTGACTACTTTGAATAATCTCATATATAAAATATATTTTGATTTGTTTAGCACTTTTTTGGTTACTACATGATTCTATATGTGTTATTTCATAGTTTTGATGTCTTCACTATTATTCTACAATGTAGAAAATAGTCAAAAATAAAGAAAAACCCTTGAATAGGTGTGTCCAAACTTTTGACTGGTACTGTATGGTGGGGATGTAGGGTTGTGTTCCTAACAAAACAACTACAAGTATGCTTTCTCTAGTTCCTCAACGGCACAGGAGAGCACAAAACACCACCTTACAGTTGAAGACTATTGTTTGAGTCATAAAAGTGCATTGAAATGACTTAGGAATTGTGCACACTTTGGAAAGGTGTCTGGCCATTTGGAGACACCAGTTTAGTCCTCTCACTCAAACCCTTGTCATTTGTCTTATGTTGCATCTACCCCACCTTTTCCAGGAATATTCTTATCATGTTACTGAATGTATCCAGTGTATTTTCAGATTTCGTTATCAACAAATGCAGTGAAAAGTACAGTAAATGTAAAATGCACATACAATCAACAGTGTAATGTTTGGATTCAGTCTTGTGTCAGATGAACTGTTGTGTCCTCATCTTTGGTCTAATAATTTTCCCATCAACTCCAAACAGTTCCCTTTCAATTGCTACTATGTTTATGCTTTTCATATTTCTTCTGTAAGAAACATTTTAATTTAGCCCATATACAGTGCCTTCCAAAGTATTTATGCCCCTTGTCGTTTTTCCTATTTTGTTGCATTAAAACTTGTAATTTAAATAGATTTTTATTTGGATTTCATGTAATGGACATACACAAAATAGTCAAAATTGGTGAAGTGAAATTTAAAAAATTACTTGTTTCAAAAAAGTATATACAAAAAACAACAGAAAAGTGGTGATTGCATATGTATTCACCCCCTTTGTTATGAAGCCCCTAAATAAGATCTGGTGCAACCAATTACCTTCAGAAGTCACATAATTAGTTCAATAAAGTCCACCTGTGTGCAATCTAAGTGTCACATGATCTGTCGCATGATCTCAGTATATATACACCCGTTCTGAAATGCCCCAGAGTCTGCAACACCACTAAGCAAGGGGCACCACCAAGCAAGCGGCACCATGAAGACGAAGGAACTCTCCAAACAGGTCAGGGACAAAGTTGTGGAGAAGAACAGACCATGGTTGGGTTATAAAAAAATATTAAAAACTTTGAACATCCCACGGAGCAGCATTAAATCCATTATTAAAAAATGTAAAGAATATGGCACCACAACAAGAGAGAGAGGGCCATCCACCAAAACTCACGGACCAGGCAAGGAGGGCATTAATCAGAGAGGCAACAAAGAGACCAAAGATAACCCTGAAGGAGCTGCAATGCTCCACAGCGGACATTGGAATGCCTGTCCATAGGACTACTTTAAGCCGTACTATCCACAGAGCTGGGTTTTACGGAAGAGTGGCCAGAAAAAGACAATGCTTAAAGAAAAAAATAAGCAAACACGTTTGGTGTTCGCCAAAAGGCATGTTGGAGACTCCCCAAACATATGGAAGAATGTACTCTGGTCAGATGAGACTAAAATGTAGCTTTTTGGCCATCAAGGAAAACGCTATGTCTGGCGCAAACCCAACACCTCTCATCACCCTGAGAATACCATCCCCACAGTGCAGCATGGTAGTGGCAGCATCATGCTGTGGGGACGTTTTCATCGGCAGGGACTGGGAAACTGGTCAGAATTTAAGGACTGATGGATGGCGCTAAACTGCTAAAGTAACACTCGAGTGGTTTAAGGGGAAACATTTAAATGTCATGGAATGGCCTAGTCAAAGCCCAGACTTCAATCCAATTGAGAATCTGTGGTATAACTTAAAGATTGCTGTAAACCAGCGGAACCCATCCAACTTGAAGGAGCTAGAGCAGTTTTGCCCTGAAAAATGGGAAAAAATCCCAGTGGCTAGATGTGCCAAGCTTATAGTGACATACCCCAAGAGACTTGCAGCTGTAATTGCTGAAAAAGGTGGCTCTACAAAGTATTGACTTTAGGGGGTGAATAGTTATGCACGCTCAAGTTTTCCATTTTTTTGTCTTATTTCTTATTTCATGTTGTGTAAATCAAATGATACAAACCCCCCAAAAATCTATTTTAATTCCAGGTTGTAAGGCAACAAAATAGGGAAAATGCAAAGGGGATGAACACTTTCGCAAGCCACTGTAGGCCAATTCCCACCAGTGTAATGGATTAATGGCATATTTAAATCAATTATTGCCACTGGAATACAACAGACACACATAGAAACAAATACCTGCAGAGCACAGGCAAATACAAAATATATACACATGCACATGTTTGCACGCACGCACACACACACACAAACACATACACACACAAACACATACACAGACAAATGCGCGTACAAGAACAGTCACACTTAGACAAACATTATCCTTGCTACTCAATGACCCTCACGAGGACAACTCTCGTTCTTCACAAATGGCTGGTTATCATCAAAGTAATTATGCTCTAGGGTTTCGCCTCAGTGAGAGAGGCATTAAAGACTGCTCAGTGCTCAGACAGCGTTTGTAAAAGGAAAGACAACCTAACAGGCAACAGCCAATGCATACTAATGTACAACCACCCATACAGACACTCAATAATCATAACCAGGAGAGAGATGTTGAGAAAGCCTGGAGAGACCATGATGAGAAGGAAAAATCATATCAGGTAGTTGTGGGCCTGGAGAGATACAGTTGAAGTCGGAAGTTTACATACACCTTAGCCAAATACATTTAAACTCAATTTCACATTCAATCCTCGTAAAAAAATCCCTGTCTGAGGTCAGTTAGGATCACCACTTTATTTTAAGAATGTGAACTGTCAGAATAATACTAGAGAGAATAATTTATTTCAGCTTTTATTTCTTTCATCACATTCCCAGTGGGTCAGAAATTTACATACACTCAATTAGTATTTGGTAGCATTGCCTTTAAATTGTTTAACTTGGGTCATACGTTTCAGGTAGCCTTCCACAAGCTTCCCAGAATAAGTTGGGTGAATTTTGTCCCATTCCTCCTGACAGAGCTGTTGGAACTGAGTCAGGTTTGTAGGCCTCCTTGCTCGTACACACTTTCAGTTCTGCCCACAAATTTTCATTAGGATTGATGTCAGAGCTTTGTGATGGCCACTCCAATACCTTGACTTTGTTGTCCTTTAGCCATTTTGTCACAACTTTGGAAGTTTGCTTGGGGTCATTGTCCATTTGGAAGACACATTTGCAACCAAGCTTTAACTTCCTGACTGATGTCTTGAGATGTTGCTTCAATATATCCACATAATTTTCCTCCCTCATGATGCCATCTATTTTGTGAAGTGCACCAGTCCCTCCTGCAGCACAGCACCCCCACAACATGATACTGCCACCCCCGTGCTTCACGGTTGGGATGGTGTTCTTCGGCTTGCAAGCCTCCCCCGTTTTCCTCCAAACATAACGATGGTCAGTTGTATTTTTGTTTCATCAGACCAGAGGACATTTCTCCAAAAAGTACGATCTTTGTCCCCATGTGCAGTTGCAAACCGTAGTCTGGCTTTTTTATGGCGGTTTTGGAGCAGTGGCTTCTTCCTTGCTGAGCAGCCTTTCAGGTTATGTTGATATAGGACTCGTTTTACTGTGGATATAGATACTTTTGCATCTGTTTCCTCCATTATCTTCACAAGGTCCTTTGCTGTTGTTCTGGGATTGATTTGCACTTTTCGCACCAAAGTACGTTCATCTCTGTGAGACAGAACGCGTCTCCTTCCTGAGCGGTATGACGGCTGCGTGGTCCCATGGTGTTTATACTTGCGTACTATTGTTTGTACAGATGAACGTGGTACCTTCAGGCGTTTGGAAATTGCTCCCAAGGGTGAACCAGACTTGTGGAGGTCAACAATGTTTTTTCTGAGGTCTTGGCTGATTTTTTTTGATTTTCCCATGATGTCAAGCAAAGAGGCACTGAGTTTGAAGGTAGGCCTTGAAATACCTCCACAGGTACACCTCCAATTGACTCAAATGATGTCAATTAGCCTATCAGAAGCTCCTAAAGCCATGACATAATTTTCTGGAATTTTCCAAGCTGTTTAAAAGCACAGTCAACTTAGTGTATGCAAACTTCTGACCCACTGGAATTGTGATACAATGAATTACAAGTGAAATAATCTATCTGTAAACAATTGTTGAAAAAACTACTTGTGTCAAGCACAAAGTAGATGTCCTAACCGACTTTCCAAAACTATAGTTTGTTAACAAGAATTGTGTGGAGTGGTTGAAAAACGAGTTTTAATGACTCCAACCTAAGTATATTTAAACTTCCGACTTCAACTGTATGTTGACCAGGACTTGTTAAGAGTGCTTTATGTGAGTTGACAAACCTGCAGAGCCATGTGTCTCTATATAGTATTAGACAGCAGTAAATCTGTAGAGGAAGAACCTAGTGGTTAATCACAGCAGAGCCAGAACATCAGGGGACAGAACATCAGCCCATGATTCTACAGCCTGACACCACCCTGACAGCCAGTCTGTAGGGACTAACGCTGGCACACCAGACAGACAGATAGACAGGCAGGCAGGCAGACAGGCAGACAGCCTCAACATTCACTCCTGTCAAACCATAATGAATGGGTTTATTTTACCCAGCTCTTAACCATGGAGGTAATCGTTGTTACGTTACCCCAGAACACACGTTTGTTTGGACCTGTCTACAGAGACAAATCGTGTTTGACAGACACGGGACTGAATGTATTTTTTTTTACGTGGGATCGTATCAATTTAGTGACAGCATGACTTAATGGGATTCACATTAAACAATGCTAATCCTAAAGTTATGCAATGATAAGCTCATATATGGTGTGTTAGCTGGGGACATTCAGAGCAATAATCCTTTAGAATTCTGCAGGGATATAATTAATAAATAGCATAAAATGTGAAATCTGCAACTGATGATTACAACCATTATCATAGGCTTATGTAATATACTGTATGTTCCAGCAAGAAATAAAACATTCCAGAAAAATAAATGGAACATTACATGGTGAAACATAAATAAATACATTTCTAGAATAGGAAGATAAATGATGGGGAAAAAACAGTCATATGTGCAAATCGGAGGACATTTTATATGGAACTGAAAATTATATCATTTTGATTTGTTATATTAAAGAGACATAAATGTCCAGTATGTTCTTGATAAAAACAACAAGCGTCATTTATACTACAATCCAGGTGTCCCAATCTTTCAATTTCCCCCAGAGACCTACAGTATCTGCAATTCCCAACACAATTCAGATCAAATGAGAGTACAGTGCAGCAGGCTTTTAGCAAGCTCATGCTAGCTGCTCCATCAAAAACATGACTTGACTTCATTCCTAATAGCCTAATTAAAAAGCTTTCAAAGCTTGTTTTTCAAAGTTCCTAATCAGTTAGACAGTGAAGCATTTACTTACGGCCTGAGCAAGCACAAACATACACTGCCTTAAACACTTTGAATTAATCTCTAATGATTGAATTTGAGCTCCTGCACTTGAATAAAATTAGCACACGCTTTTGCCGAGCACTGGGAGCAGTCTCCACTTCATACACAGGTGGAGTACAGAGAGCATCCAGACAATAATCTAATCAGACAATCAGACAATCAGCCATATAAGGATTAACAAGAATGACAAGCCATGTCTGGTAAACAGCTTGCTATCCTTAAGACGACTATCAACATACAATAGAGTACATATCAATGAGCTGCTGTTGACGGTCCTCTCTATTAAGTTAACAGTGACACACATGTACACTGTATTGTTTAACTGAGTTACCATATGTAATTATGAAGTTAGGAAATGGGGACACTTACCCAGGGCATGAAAACAGGGGAACTTCAATATTTAAAAGCAACTCCTGGCCCCTTCTTTCCCGCTGAACCTGAAATCAAGACTGTTCAGGAAATCTCAGCGAAAAGAGAATGATTTATAAGTTATAGGAACAACATTCCCTCCAACTAAATGATTCCAGAATTATGAGCTAATTTGCAAAACTTGATTTCCCAAGCTCAGGGCCTAACAATAGAATATTTGACACAAGGACCCATTTCTAGTGGAATGGAATACAAATATTGCTGTGAGATCTGATACATATAGTTCCTATAGCCCTCTGTCTGTTTCACACTCCCCCAGCCATATGCACTATGTTGCCTATTTCTTTGAGTGCCACCTTGTGAATGAAGAAGGATGTTAGCTGGTCACAGTGTCTCCCACTATCTCTCTAATATCAGTTCATTACTGTGGTTAATCAGCCTGATAATGAGCCTGGGCGCCACGCCATTTCAATCTGACACCAGGGCAGGGTTCATGTCTCAGCCAGAAGCGACACCAGGCAGCAGCTAACTAACTTCCCACAAGCAGTAGTGCCCTCCCTGGGGCTGGGGCTGGAGGGTAGAGGGGAAACATGGTTTTAACCTGCTCATTCGGCCTGGGACACGAAGGAGACAATATTACATTCCCTACACTCCCTCCGCAGATTCCTGTAAGCCCATGCTTTTCTCCAGTTGCTCTCCCAGGCAGCTTCCCGTCTCTCAGCATCCCTTTGTCCTTTTCACTGATTCACTCAGCAGCTGGGAACCTTCAATAGAAACCTCTGTGAGAAAATGAAACACTGAGGAGGAAACTGATGCCTACTGCGATCTTCCTATCCCCTCTCCTGCTTCTCTCTCTCTCTCTCTCTCTCTCTCTCTCTCTCTCTCTCTCTCTCTCTCTCTCTCTCTCTCTCTCTCTCTGTCTCTGTCTCTGTCTCTCTCTTTCTCTCTCTCTCTCTCTCTCTCTCTCTCTCTCTCTCTCTCTCTCTCTCTCTCTCTCTCTCTCTCTCTCTCTCTCTCTCTCTCTCTCTCTCTCTCTCTCTCTGTCTCTGTCTCTCTCTTTCTCTCTCTCTCTCTCTCTCTCTCTCTCTCTCTCTCTCTCTCTCTCTCTCTCTCTGTCTCTGTCTCTCTCTTTCTCTCTCTCTCTCTCTCTCTCTGTCTCTCTCTTTCTCTCTCTCTGTCCCCCTCCCAGCAGCCTTCTTCTCCTCATGATTTCTTATTATCACTGTCACTATCTCACTGGCAGCCTGCTACCATCTCTCCCTATACCCCTCCCCTCCCTCCATCTCTCACTCTTTCACCCCCCCTCTCTCTATCTCTATCTCACTCCCTCTCTCACTCTTTCACTCTGTCTCTCTCTCACACACCCTCCCTGAGCTGCGAACTAGACCAGATAGTCTCTCTCCAGGATCCAGTTCCACAGCCTCATTTCTCCACACACCAGCTCTGGGTGACAGCTCAGTAGGGGTGTCTGGGAAATACAGCTTGCTGTAAGGGACGTCTCAGGGAGTTCTACTGACCAGATACAGGTAAGGAGCACTGCCTCACAGGCACTCCCTCGCTACACACCTCTGAACACCTTGTACCAGGACAGGTTCATACACAGGTATACCTTCATAGCTGCTATAGCTTCAGCTTTTCATAGGATTTAAACTGGAGTCTTATTTGTAAGATCTTTGCTGGTCATTTAATTTAGATTACAAAATATATGTCTCATTTTGCTCCCAGTCAGATAACACTTATCTGTTCTATTTTGAATGAAAACTGTATCATGTGTGTCGACTACCATAGGGATTATTTCGACCATGAATGCTATGTTTGTGCATCCAACAAATACCTCCAAAGCCACCTGAAATGTCATTTTTAGCAAACTACTAGAAATATTACAATGTTATATTTTCAATGTAATTATACAGTTATAAACAAAGCAATATGTGTAGACGTGAGTATGTTAGACTGTTCATACACTGTTCACACTGTTGACCTGACACACAGGCACTAATCACTGGCACAGAGTTGAGAGTTTAGAAAAGTAGCTACGGTACCAATCACCGAACATGTCATCCAAACTAATGAGAAAATATCTTTCAAGAAAGGAACATTTTAATCCATTACATTTTCCACCCGAAGGTTTCCTTTTGACACATACAGATCCACACCATAACACTGCTCACTAAGTGAAACGCTGCGCATGGTGCTCAAGTCTCATGGCTCATGGCCTAAATAGAAGGACTCTTTTCTAGATTACTAAATCTAATCTATTCTTCAAGACGTATGAGGGTAATACCTATATCAACGGAATTGAATGCATAAATGAGCACCACCATTAGTGAGAAAACTGATTTAGAAAAAGGTCCTTGATGATGACAATACAATCAAATCACTATTAGAAATCAAATATGCAATATCTAAATATATAATATCTAAATATCTAGCCCTCCTCTACCCCTCCATCCTCCCCTCATCTAGCCCTCCACACCCCCATCCTCCCCTCCATCCTCCCCCGCCTCCATCCTGTCCCTCCATCCTCCTGTCCTCTACCCCTCCATCTGCCCTCCCCTCCATCCTCCCCATCCATCCTCCCCTCCTCTACCCCTCCATCTTCCCTCCCTCCCCTCCATCCTCCTCCCTCCCCTCCATCCTCCCTCCTCTTCATCCTCGTCCTCCATCCTCCCCCCTCCCCCCAGTCATCCATCACAGCAGTGCCAGACATGTGCCCATGAGTATTCATCAAGAGGAGTTACTGGGGCACAGCGACATGCACCTCTTATTTACAGCCCTGCCTCCTGTCACTCCTAATAGAGGTAATCTAGAGAAAGTGTGCAACAGGCTGGTATTGGAGGAGGCTGGTATGGGAGGAGGCTGGTATGGGAGGAGGCTGGTATTGGAGGAAGCTGGTATGGGAGGAGGCTGGTATTGGAGGAGGCTGGTATGGGAGGAGGCTGGTATTGGAGGAGGCTGGTATGGGAGGAGGCTGGTATCGGAGGAGGCTGGTATGGGAGGAGGCTGGTATGGGAGGAGGCTGGTATGGGAGGAGGCTGGTATTGGAGGAGGCTGGTATGGGAGGAGGCTGGTATCGGAGGAGGCTGGTATGGGAGGAGGCTGGTATGGGAGGAGGCTGGTATGGGAGGAGGCTGGTATTGGAGGAGGCTGGTACCGGAGGAGGCTGGTATGGGAGGAGGCTGGTATTGGAGGAGGCTGGTATCGGAGGAGGCTGGTATCGGAGGAGGCTGGTTTGGGAGGAGGCTGGTATGGGAGGAGGCTGGTATGGGAGGAGGCTGGTATTGGAGGAGGCTGGTACCGGAGGAGGCTGGTATGGGAGGAGGCTGGTATGGGAGGAGGCTGGTATCGGAGGAGGCTGGTATCGGAGGAGGCTGGTATCGGAGGAGGCTGGTATGGGAGGAGGCTGGTATAGGAGGAACAGGTGCCGATAAGTGAATAGATGCAAAGTGATGCCGAAAGGTATTAGTAATTGAGGGTTTGTTCCCCAGAAATGCTCATTTGCAATATTGTGTTCAAATAAAACATTGCAATGAATAGGAAATATTGCTCTGGAAGCATGTTGTAGAGAAGTGTACAGCCAACTGTAGAATTATAAAGGGCCACATTACACCTATTCAGTTAGGTCTATAATTTGTTTTTTATCAAAATGCACAAATGCATAATTACATTAAGAATGCTTTAAGAAACCCACTTTATATCTAACATAGGCCTAAAAGGACCATCTGCAAGGCTAAAAATGTCTCAAGTCTAATTTAACAAATATTACGCTATGTCCCAACCTCGTAATTTCCTGAAAATAGCGAAGTACCCCACCCAAAATCACAATTTGTCATGCAGTATCAGCTAAGGCTGGTTCAATACCACATCACAGCAGCAGTCAAGAGAACACCATGTATTTGACACGCAAAATCATTTCATTACAATGTTGCGCAGTAATGGAACCATGGAAGTGTGTGATTTATTAGACTATTAGCATAGAAAGGAGACACTTTCATATGGAGAAGAGATAAATCAAAGGTTCAACTATGTTTTTCTCACTCGCTCTAGGTCACTTGAGCGACTGGCGTTGCACTGCATCAGTTTACACAGCCCACTCACCCACAGGGAGGCACCACACGCTCTCTGGCTGTACCCCGTTCCTGTCACTCTCCACACTACTTTTCCAGAGAGCCCGGAGAGCTGAGAATGGGCAAATCCGAAAGCCAAATGGATATCATGGAAAAATCTACCAAACCAGGGAAGCGTCGTTGGACTGTTGCAGAGACTGGGCTGTCTGTGCTGTTGTTGCTGGTCAGCTGTGCCCTGGCTGGACTGATAGTCCTCTACACATCGGCTCTGAGAGGTAGGCTCAACCCAGTTACAATCAAAATATAAATAGAGTTTGACCTCCACTAATTACACTCACCTCACTGGAAATGAGTGAAGAAATACCGTAACATGTGTGATGTTTCAGGTGTTTATGTTGTGATTAGTATTGTTTGAAAGCACATTCAAGCAGTAGGTTATTAAAATAGGAGAGTAACAGAAAACGTTATTAACATCTTTTGACAACTATTCCAGAGTGTTTTGTGAAATCTATAGGCAACCAATTTTCAGAAAACAATTAGGCAACGCATTCTAGTCTACTGTACTAGCAGTGGAGGCTGCTGAGGGGAGGACAGCTCATAATAATGGCTGGAACAGAGCAAATGGAATGGCATCAAATAGCTGGAAACCATGTGTTTGATGTATTTGATAATATTCCACTAATTCCGCTCCAGCCATTGCCACGAGCCGGTCCTCCCCAATGAAGGTGCCACCAGCCTCCTGTGTGTACTAGGTACAGTAACTGCTCTGAACAAGTGTTTGTAATGTCTTTTCATCTCCAATGCAGAGCGGTCCAATAGGAGCTCAGTCACTGAGGGTGAGTCTTGACACTTGAGTTGAAATACTGTATGTGTTTATATGTTATAGGATACGGTACGATGTAATCTGGACAGAGGATGATCCCCTCTTAATTCCCTCTGCTGCCTCATCAGCAATGTCGGACAAAAGCGAGAGAACAGAGTCATTGCTGATGCAGCCATTTCAGAGAACGAACAGACAGACAGACAGACAGACAGACAGACAGACAGACAGACAGACAGACAGACAGTATCAAGCAATGATTTGCCAGAGAAATCTAAAATCCCTTGATGCTGCTGCTAATAAATTCCTACTCTGCCAGGAATGACAATATTATTTATTTTTTGATGTTTTCAGGGCAGAAGTATCGTTCTGGCCCCAGCAATGTTTGCACAACTCCTGAGTGCGTCACAGCAGGTGAGCAGTTCTGCCTGCGTATGGGGTTGTCCGTCCTCCAAAAACAAAACTCATCACTCAATTTTATATCAACTTAACAGATAACTGCATCATAATATTCCCTTTCCTTCAATGTTATTCACATTCTCCCCTATCCATCCTCCGCTGACTTTACCCTCCACAGCCGCTCGTCTCTTGCAGAACATGGATGCGACGGTGGAGCCGTGTCAGAACTTCTACCAATATGCTTGTGGGGGTTGGCTGGAGCGTCATGTCATCCCAGAGACCAGCTCCCGGCACAGTGTCTTCGACATCCTCAGAGACAGGCTGGAGATTGTACTCAAAGGTCAGACAGCGACATGTTTCCATAGGAACCTCAGGGTCAGCCATTGTGTGGGAAAAGAGACCTATGCTCAGATACGGTGTTTTTTGCAGGATCAAATCTACTTTCTGTATTAGATCACATCACTAGACAGAATGAGGTACATTTTTGTTTCTGTTGGTCGTCTCCTCACAGGAGTTTTTGAGACTGATAGTGATCAGGACCGTGACGCCTTCAAGAAGGCCAAAACTCTCTACAGCTCCTGCATGAATGAGAGTGAGTAGGGATCCTCTCAACCAAACTCCAAACTAACATTATTACACAGACGTTTGGTCTCGGAATCAGCTGCATACCCTGTAACATTCATTAACAGTACTGTATGTAAGATTGACTGACAGTGTGTTGCTAATAGTGTCATGTTGTCTTCTGTAGCTCTCATAGAGCAGCGCGACTCCCAGCCGCTCATGCATCTCATTGACAGCATAGGAGACTGGCCTGCTGCCTCGGAGGACTGGAACAGCACTACTGGTACTGACACACACACAGTCTTGTATAACTTACCATGTGGGGACACACAATTCAGTCCCATTCAAAATCCTATTTTCTCTGACCCCTAACCCTAAACCTAACCCTAAATCTAACCATTACCTTCACCCAAAACTTAACCCTAATCGTAACCCTAACCCTAACCTTCACCTTAACCCTAACCGTAACCCCAAAACCTAACCTTAACCCTAACCCCAAACCTAACCCTAGCTCCTAACCCTGAACCTAAAACTAACCCTAGCTCCTAAACGTAATTCTAACCCTAACACTAACACTAATTCTAACCTTAACCCTAAACGCCCTAGAAATAGCATTTGACCTTGTGGCGACTAACAAAAAGTCCCCAGTTGGTCCAAAATGTGTTAGTTTACTATTGTTGTGGGTACTTCTAGTCCCACATCCACCAACTGAAATGATGAGTGATATGATTGTGAGTGACATGTGACATGGTCATCCAGGCGTGCCCCCCTGGCTCTACTGAAGGGCAGTCAGGTGTAGTGACGGGGGGGGTGGATGTGTTGAGTGGGCAGCTTCCCAATCAGGACTGTGACTGATTCTTAAAATAGACCGTTTTTCTCTGCACTAAACCTGACTGTCGCCAGTGTAATTAAATGTAGGTTCTCAAACAGAATTTACAACGCGGAAGTGCATCTGGTGCATCTGCACAGACAGATTTATGACTGCACTGTAAATCGTGCGGCAGTGGCCATCTAAACTTGGCTGTGTGAGAGGTAGTCAGTCTACTCTCTGCCAACCAGATGTTGAATGTTAGATTTAATGTAGATTTAATGTATACAACCAGTCAAACTTTTGGACACACCTACTCATTCAAGGGTTTTTCTTTATTTTTACTGTTTTTTTACATTGTAGAATAATATTGAAGACATCAAAACTATGAAACGACACATATGGAATCATGTAATAACCAAAAAAGTGTTCAACAAATCAAAATATATTTTATATTTGAGATTCTTCAAAGTAGCCACTCTTTGCCTTGATGACAGCTTTGCACACTCTTGGAATTCTCTCAACCAACTTCATGAGGTAATCACCTGGAATGCATTTCAATTAACAGGTGTGCCTTGTTAAAAGTTAATTTGTGGAATGTCTTTCCTTCTTAATGCATTTCAGCCAATCAGTTGTGTTGCGATAAGGTAGGGGTGGTATACAGAACATAGCCCTAATATGGACCAAGTCCATATTATGGCAAGAACAGTTCAAATAAGCAAAGAGAAACAACAGTCCATCATTACTTTAAGACATGTAGGTCAGTCAATACAGAACATTTCAAGAACTTTGAAAGTTTCTTCAAGTGCAGTCGCAAAATCCATCAAGTGCAATGATGAAACTGGCTTTCATGAGGACCGCCACAGGAATGGAAGACCCAGAGTTGCCTTGGCTGCAGAGGATAAGTTCATTAGAGTTAACTGCACCTCAGATTGCAGCCAAATAAATGCTTCACAGAGTTCAACTGACAGACACATCTCAACATCAACTGTTCAGAGGAGACTGTGTGAATCAGGTCTTCATGGTCGAATTTCTGCAAAGAAACCACTACTAAAGGACACCAATAATAAGAAGAGACTTGCTTGGGCCAAGAAACGCGAGCAATTGACAATAGACCGGTGGGAATCTGTCCTTTGTTCTGATGAGTCCAAATTTGAGATTTTTGGTTCCATCTGCCCTGTCTTTGTGAGATGCAGAGTAGGTGAATGGATGATCTTCGCATGTGCAGTTCCCACCGTGAAGCATGGAGGAGGAGGTGTGATGGTGTGGGGGTGCTTTTCTGGTGACACTGTCTGTGTTTTATTAGAATTCAAGGTAAACTTACCCAGCATGACTAGCACAGCAGTCTGCAGCGACACACTATCCCATCTGGTTTTCACTTAGTCCCACTATCATTTGTTTTTCAACAGGACAATGACCCACACATCTCCAGGCAGTGTAAGGGCTATTTGACTAAGAAGGAGAGTGATGGAGTGCTGCATCAGATGACCTGACCTCCACAATCACCCGACCTCAACCCAATTGAGACGGTTTGGGATGAGTTGGACCGCAGAGTGAAGGAAAAGCAGCCAACAAGTGCTCAGCATATGAAGGAACTCCTTCAAGACTGTTGGAAAAGCATTCCAGGTGAAGCTGGTTCAGAGAATACAGAGAGTGTGCAAAGCTGTCATCAAGGCAAAGGGTGGCTATTTGAAGAATAAAATATATTTTGATTTGTTTAACACTTTTTTGGTTACTAAATACTTCCATTTGTTTTTTCATAGTTTTGATGTCTTCACTATTATTCTACAATGTAGAAAATAGTAAAAATCAAGAAAAACCCTTGATTGAGTAGGTGTTCTAAAACCTTTGACTGGTAGTGTATTTGGATTTGCTTAACCCTATTTTGGTTACTACATGATTCCATATGTGTTATTTCATAGTTTTGATGTCTTCACTGTTATTCTATAATGTAGAAATAGAAAATCACTTGAATGAGTAGCTGTATCCAAACTTTTGACTGGTACTGTATTTATGTTTAATTGTATTATCCCAGAGGAGGCCTGGAGCCTGGAGGACACTCTAGTGACCCTCATCTCTCGTTACCACAAGAAGGTCCTGCTGGATATGTATGTGTGGACTGATGACCGTGACTCCCGGCGCCACATCATCTACGTAAGGACAGCGTTTGAATACGCAATGTTCCAAAAGTTTAGTGCTTGTGTTTTTTTATTAAATCTTCCCCCATTCTGATTGGGTGGTAAGAAAACTAACAAGTCTGTTTTTATTTTACAGATTGACCAGCCAGGACTAGGAATGCCATCCAGAGAGTATTACTTCAATGATGGAAACTACAAAAGGGTACTTTCATAAACAGTATTGTGTATTAATGTACTGTTAATGTCATTGCACTGGAAAAGACAAGGTCATCTTTGCATGTATGTGTCATGTGGCTCTTTAGGTTCGAGAGGCCTACCTGCAGTTCATGGTTTCCATGGTGAGGATTGCCCGGGAAGACAGGAACTTGACCCAGGAAGATGATCGTGTGGTGGAGGAGATGGTGCAAGTGCTGGAGCTGGAAACAGATATCGCAAATGTGAGTGCCAGCCTGCCACAACAGGAACTGGAACTGTGACAGAAGTTAAAAAGAGACAGGAACACAAATGAGGTGGATTTACCCCCTCTTATTAAATGAATTAGTCTTCAACAAGAAACTTCTAATAGAGACGGATGAAATCAACTATACTGTACTACATGTCATCTGCATGTTAAAAACTTGAATAGATCAACATTATGGCTAAATACAGTGTTTGTCACCTTACACTTCAATACATCAGACATGACTGTAGGCCTGTGCTTTCTGTCTTGTCATGTCAAAGGCCACATCCCCCGCAGAGGATCGTCAAGATGTCACGATTCTCTACAAAAAGATGACCCTGACTGAGCTGCAGGAGTCGTTCAATCTCAACGTAAGTGCTTCAACTCTAGTGATTTCAAGTGGATACGACTTGAGCCCTAAATCTAATGGCATTGTCCTTATAAAGTAGAGAAAGCCTTATACTATATATATATATATATATATATATATATTGTAGCGAATTCAGGGGGTAGCCACGACTGGGACTCGAGCCCGGGTCCAGCGACTGTCAAGCCAACACCTTAAACATTACGCTCAGAGGTCCAAACCCCTTGATGATCTTGCTAGGTATTGGTTTACGTTTGAGTCATTTAGCAGACGCTCTTATCCAGAGCGACTTACACTAGTGCATACATTAAGGTTGTTACATTACCCCCTTCCGTCGGGAGAGCGTGTTCCCACGCTTCGCTATACCAAGTCCCTCACATGTACACGCCTTTCCGATGGCCTCACAGGCACAATCCCATTTCTGACACCAATGTAGTAGTACATTTGGGGGGTTGCCTCGACCGGGACTCAAACCTGGGTCCAGCGACTGTCAACCCAACATCTTAGCCATTACGCCAAGAGGTCAGAGCTTCTTGACGAGGTCGCTAGTTGTTAGGTTAAGATCGCTACAAAATGCACTTGTAGATTGCAGAGCAAGCCTCAGAATAATATTACTAACAAAAACAATGCTATTTCTTCCAGGGTTTTAACTGGACAAGGTTTGTGCGTGGTGTGTTGTCCAGCGTGGCTGTGAAGGTACAGCTGGAAGAGGAGGTGGTGGTCTATAGCTCCCCTTACCTGGAGAAGATGAACAAAGTGCTCTCCAAACACACTGTCAGGTCAGAGCTGATGATGTGTAGACCATAGTTAAAATTTGCCTCTATCAATATTTTATATACAGTGATTTATCATGTGAGTCATGCAGAACGGTAGACTCTTAGAAAAAAAGGTGCTATCTAGAACCTAAAACAAAAGGGTTATTCGGCTGTCCCTATGTACAGTATATCCATTGGTTGAGTGATTGAGTGACATTATTGGGTGAAATGTCTCCTCCTCCAGAACCATGCAGAACTACCTCACCTGGCAGGTTGTCATGGAGAGAGTCAGCAGCCTTAGTCGCCGCTTCAAAGATGCCAGGGCACACTATAAAAAGGTGAGACAGAGATAGGAGCACATCTAGGAGCACCCTTAGGGCTCCATTCAATCCATATTGTGGAAATTCAGCATTACATTGTGATTGAAATTTAAAGGCAATGTTCCTGCGACAGCGAAGAATTCATTCACGGTAAACGTGGCATGCTTATGTCGGCTCAATTGGAAATTACCTTAAAATGTATATTGCGCAATCTGTAACACTTCAATGATACAGATTTAATGAGCCCTTAGAAACAAACACATTGAAAAGCTCATTCATCTATAAACGTGTGGCAACTGACGGTCTGTCTGTGTGGTCAGGCTCTGTATGGGACGACCATAGAGGAGGCGCGGTGGAGAGACTGTGTGCGTTACGTCCAGGGCAGCATGGAGAACGCAGTGGGGGCTCTGTATGTGC
The DNA here is from genome assembly GCF_029448725.1 of Salvelinus fontinalis. NCBI lineage: Eukaryota > Metazoa > Chordata > Actinopteri > Salmoniformes > Salmonidae > Salvelinus > Salvelinus fontinalis. Next base: position 56,474,270 of record NC_074667.1, on the reverse strand, counting down.
GAGAAACCTTTGCTGGCGAGAGTAAACGCATGGTGAGTCACTCCTGTAGACAGGATGCAGACAAAACAGGAAAATCTGCTCCGGCTTCTATAATCACTGTCACTACAGCAGTTTAGTCTGCACTTTGTGTGTGTGTGTGTGTGTTTGTGTTTGCTTTCCCTGTAAATGAATATACTATCTCTTTGTGTGGGCAGGTTAGTGACCTCATCAGTAAGATCCAGGAAGCGTACGTGGAGACGCTAGAGGAGTTGAGCTGGATGGATGACCAGTCTAAGGAAAAAGCAAGAGAGAAGGTACAAACATAGTATAGCAAACAAACATACAATGTACAGCTAGCTGCAAAATAATAGAAACAAATTCATAAAGTGTCTTGATAGGGTGTTGGGCCACCACCAGCTTCAAAGCACCTTGGCATAGATTCTACAAGTGTCTGGAACTCTATTGGAGGGATGCGAAACCCTTCTTCCACGAGAAATTCCATAATTTGATGGTGGTGGAAAACACTGTCTCAGGCGCCGCTCCAGAATCTCCCAGAAGTGTTCAATTGAGTTGAGATCTGGTGACTGAGACGGCCACGGCATAAGGTTTACATCGTTTTCATGCTCATCAAACCATTGTGTTCACTTGTGCCTTGTGTATGGGGACATTATCATCCTATAGGGGCATGGCCATGGTAGCCAAAATAATGGCCTGCACAGCATTTTTATACATGACCCTAAGCATGATGTTAATTGCTTTAATTAACTAATGGAAACCACACCTGTGTGGAAGCACCTGCTTTCAATACACTTTGTATCCCTCAGTTACTCAAGTGTTTCATTTATTTTGGCAGTTACCTGTACATAATCAGTGTTTTGAATATGTAAAAGAAAGAACTGACCAGCTGACTGTTCTACTGCTCTATGTTACAGGCCATGGCCATTAAGGAGCATATTGGCTATCCTGACCACATTCTGGAAGAGAGCAATCTGAAGCTTGACCAGGAGTATGCCCATGTATGTCTGTGAGACCTGCCCACACATTAGCACCTTTGGGCCTCAAAGGATTATGATAAATCCTCCTTTTCAGAGTGAAATGGATGTACAAATTGTTGTCTAGATTGTTTCTGATGATCTGGTCTCTGTCTGCAGCTGAACTTCAGTGAGGAGAACTACTTTGAGAACGTCCTTGAGAACCTGCAGGCTGAAGCACACAAGAGTTTGAAGAAGCTGAGAGAGCCGGTCGACCCGGACATGTAAGATACCTCCATTTAGCCTCACGTAGACACACGTGAACATAAACACATGTACACATTCCCTCTTAAATGGTGAGGTCTATATTCTAGTGTTTTTTTCTAGGTGGATCATTGGTGCTGCTGTGGTCAATGCTTTCTACTCACCAAACAGAAACCAGATAGGTAATATGACAACAGCCAACACACTGGCTGCATCGTTCGTCATCCATCTGAAGTTATCTATCGCCGGCCAATCCTGACTTAAGGATATCCCTTACTAACAATAATTGTGACTACAGTATTTGTTTCTATACTAGCAAATGATTTATTTCTTACAAATTCTTGAATGATTGAAAAATAGTCTACTCCTGATTTAAGAATTGATGTGAATGCATGCAGCTTGCAGGTAACTGGAGAAAATCAAAGGAATTTTGAATATGGACTCGTTTGCATTTGGTTGTAATAATATTGCGTTACATACAGAACATGAAACAGTACATTGAACATTTCTTCCCCTGAACCACCGTGAAATATTACACAACTCTTCAAGCCATTCCTTTGGGTCTATTTGTAGTCTTACTGAAAGCTGACAGACAGACCACCTGGTGACTATTATGGTTTGGCTCTGATGTGAGTGCTATGCTGTGTGAAGTTTCAAGTTTTAATGTCACATGCAGTACAGTGAAGTACAGTGAAATGCCTTTCTTGCACGCTCCAAACCCAACAATGCAGTAATCAATATCAATATACCACTAAAAATAACAAGGTAGTCAAAAACACACAATAAATCAAACATTTAAAATGTGAAGAACACAAGAAAGTAAGAAGTCAGTTCCAATACCATAGAATTGTATAGGGGTAAGGTGACTAGGCATCAGGATATGAGAAATAGAGTAGCAGCAGTGTAAATGGTGATTGTATGTGAGTGCGTGTGTGTGTGTAGGGTTTATATGTGTGCATTGGAATGTCAGTTTGAGTGTGTAGAGTCCTGTAAGTGTGTATAGACACAGTGCAAAAATAGTCTCAAATAGTCTGTTTAGCTATTTAACAGTCTTATGAGCCCATATTTATGAGCCATTTCTGTAGGTATGTGCCCTCTCTGTAGGTATGAGCCTTCTCTGTAGGTATGTGCCTTCTCTGTAGGTATGTGCCCTCTCTGTAGGTATGTGCCCTCTCTGTAGGTATGTGCCTTCTCTGTAGGTATGAGCCTTCTCTGTAGGTATGTGCCCTCTCTGTAGGTATGTGCCCTCTCTGTAGGTATGTGCCCTCTCTGTAGGTATGAGCCCTCTCTGTAGGTATGTGCCTTCTCTGTAGGTATGTGCCTTCTCTGTAGGTATGTGCCCTCTCTGTAGGTATGTGCCCTCTCTGTAGGTATGTGCCTTCTCTGTAGGTATGAGCCTTCTCTGTAGGTATGTGCCCTCTCTGTAGGTATGAGCCCTCTCTGTAGGTATGTGCCTTCTCTGTAGGTGTGAGCCCTCTCTGTAGGTGTGAGCGCTCTCTGTAGGTATGAGCCTTCTCTGTAGGTATGAGCCCTCTCTGTAGGTATGTGCCTTCTCTGTAGGTATGAGCCCTCTCTGTAGGTATGAGCCTTCTCTGTAGGTGTGAGCCCTCTCTGTAGGTGTGAGCCCTCTCTGTAGGTATGAGCCCTCTCTGTAGGTATGAGCCTTCTCTGTAGGTATGAGCCTTCTCTGTAGGTATGAGCCCTCTCTGTAGGTATGTGCCTTCTCTGTAGGTATGAGCCTTCTCTGTAGGTATGAGCCTTCTCTGTAGGTATGAGCCCTCTCTGTAGGTATGTACCTTCTCTGTAGGTATGAGCCTTCTCTGTAGGTATGAGCCTTCTCTGTAGGTATGAGCCTTCTCTGTAGGTATGAGCCCTCTCTGTAGGTATGTGCCTTCTCTGTAGGTATGTGCCTTCTCTGTAGGTATGTGCCCTCTCTGTAGATATGAGCCCTCTCTGTAGGTATGAGCCCTCTCTGTATGTGTGAGCCCTCTCTGTATGTGTGAGCCCTTTCTGTATGTGTGAGCCCTCTCTGTATGTGTGAGCCCTCTCTGTATGTGTGATCCCACTCTGTATGTGTGAGCCCTCTCTGTATGTGTGATCCCTTTCTGTATGTGTGATCCCTCTCTGTATGTGTGAGCCCTCTCTGTATGTGTGAGCCCTCTCTGTATGTGTGATCCCTCTCTGTATGTGTGATCCCTCTCTGTATGTGTGATCCCTCTCTGTATGTGTGAGCCCTCTCTGTATGTGTGAGCCCTCTCTGTATGTGTGAGCCCTCTTTGTATGTGAACCCTCTCTGTATGTGTGAGCCCTCTCTGTATGTGAGCCCTCTCTGTATGTGAGCCCTCTCTGTATGTGTGAGCCCTCTCTGTATGTGAGCCCTCTCTGTATGTGTGAGCCCTCTCTGTATGTGTGAGCCCTCTCTGTATGTGTGAGCCCTCTCTGTATGTGAGCCCTCTCTGTATGTGAGCCCTCTCTGTATGTGAGCCCTCTCTGTATGTGAGCCCTCTCTGTATGTGAGCCCTCTCTGTATGTGAGCCCTCTCTGTATGTGAGCCCTCTCTGTATGTGTGAGCCCTCTCTGTATGTGAGCCCTCTCTGTATGTGAGCCCTCTCTGTATGTGTGAGCCCTCTCTGTATATGTGAGCCCTCTCTGTATGTGTGAGCCCTCTCTGTATGTGAGCCCTCTCTGTATGTGTGAGCCCTCTCTGTATGTGTGAGCCCTCGCTGTATATGTGAGCCCTCTCTGTATGTGAGCCCTCTCTGTATGTGAGCCCTCTCTGTATGTGAGCCCTCTCTGTATGTGAGCCCTCTCTGTATGTGAGCCCTCTCTGTATGTGAGCCCTCTCTGTATGTGATCCCTCTCTGTATGTGAGCCCTCTCTGTATGTGAGCCCTCTCTGTATGTGAGCCCTCTCTGTATGTGTGAGCCCTCTCTGTATATGTGAGCCCTCTCTGTATGTGTGAGCCCTCTCTGTATGTGAGCCCTCTCTGTATGTGTGAGCCCTCTCTGTATGTGTGAGCCCTCGCTGTATATGTGAGCCCTCTCTGTATGTGAGAGCCCTCTCTGTATATGTGAGCCCTCTCTGTATGTGTGAGCCCTCTCTGTATGTGTGAGCCCTCTCTGTATGTGAGCCGTCTCTGTATGTGAGCCCTCTCTGTATGTGAGCCCTCTCTGTATGTGAGCCCTCTCTGTATGTGAACCCTCTCTGTATGTGAGCCCTCTCTGTATGTGAGCCCTCTCTGTATGTGTGAGCCCTCTCTGTATGTGTGAGCCCTCTCTGTATGTGTGAGCCCTCTCTGTATGTGTGAGCCCTCTCTGTATGTGAGCCCTCTCTGTATGTGTGATCCCTCTCTGTATGTGTGAGCGCTCTCTGTATGTGAGCCCTCTCTGTATGTGTGATCCCTCTCTGTATGTGTGATCCCTCTCTGTATGTGAGCCCTCTCTGTATGTGTGATCCCTCTCTGTATGTGTGAGCCCTCTCTGTATGTGTGAGCCCTCTCTGTATGTGTGAGCCCTCTCTGTATGTGAGCCCTCTCTGTATGTGTGAGCCCTCTCTGTATGTGTGAGCCCTCTTTGTATGTGAGCCCTCTCTGTATGTGTGAGCCCTCTCTGTATGTGTGATCCCACTCTGTATGTGTGAGCCCTCTCTGTATGTGAGCCCTCTCTGTATGTGAGCCCTCTCTGTATGTGAGCCCTCTCTGTATGTGAGCCCTCTCTGTATGTGAGCCCTCTCTGTATGTGTGAGCCCTCTCTGTATGTGAGCCCTCTCTGTATGTGTGAGCCCTCTCTGTATGTGTGAGCCCTCTCTGTATGTGTGAGCCCTCTCTGTATGTGAGCCCTCTCTGTATGTGAGCCCTCTCTGTATGTGAGCCCTCTCTGTATGTGAGCCCTCTCTGTATGTGAGCCCTCTCTGTATGTGAGCCCTCTCTGTATGTGAGCCCTCTCTGTATGTGTGAGCCCTCTCTGTATGTGAGCCCTCTCTGTATGTGAGCCCTCTCTGTATGTGTGAGCCCTCTCTGTATATGTGAGCCCTCTCTGTATGTGTGAGCCCTCTCTGTATGTGAGCCCTCTCTGTATGTGTGAGCCCTCTCTGTATGTGTGAGCCCTCTCTGTATGTGTGAGCCCTCGCTGTATATGTGAGCCCTCTCTGTATGTGAGCCCTCTCTGTATGTGAGCCCTCTCTGTATGTGAGCCCTCTCTGTATGTGAGCCCTCTCTGTATGTGAGCCCTCTCTGTATGTGATCCCTCTCTGTATGTGAGCCCTCTCTGTATGTGTGAGCCCTCTCTGTATGTGTGAGCCCTCGCTGTATATGTGAGCCCTCTCTGTATGTGAGAGCCCTCTCTGTATATGTGAGCCCTCTCTGTATGTGTGAGCCCTCTCTGTATGTGTGAGCCCTCTCTGTATGTGAGCCGTCTCTGTATGTGAGCCCTCTCTGTATGTGAGCCCTCTCTGTATGTGAGCCCTCTCTGTATGTGAGCCCTCTCTGTATGTGAACCCTCTCTGTATGTGAGCCCTCTCTGTATGTGAGCCCTCTCTGTATGTGTGAGCCCTCTCTGTATGTGAGCCCTCTCTGTATGTGTGAGCCCTCTCTGTATGTGTGAGCCCTCTCTGTATGTGTGAGCCCTCTCTGTATGTGTGAGCCCTCTCTGTATGTGAGCCCTCTCTGTATGTGTGATCCCTCTCTGTATGTGTGAGCGCTCTCTGTATGTGAGCCCTCTCTGTATGTGTGATCCCTCTCTGTATGTGTGATCCCTCTCTGTATGTGAGCCCTCTCTGTATGTGTGATCCCTCTCTGTATGTGTGAGCCCTCTCTGTATGTGTGAGCCCTCTCTGTATGTGTGAGCCCTCTCTGTATGTGAGCCCTCTCTGTATGTGTGAGCCCTCTCTGTATGTGTGAGCCCTCTTTGTATGTGAGCCCTCTCTGTATGTGTGAGCCCTCTCTGTATGTGTGATCCCACTCTGTATGTGTGAGCCCTCTCTGTATGTGAGCCCTCTCTGTATGTGAGCCCTCTCTGTATGTGAGCCCTCTCTGTATGTGAGCCCTCTCTGTATGTGAGCCCTCTCTGTATGTGTGAGCCCTCTCTGTATGTGAGCCCTCTCTGTATGTGTGAGCCCTCTCTGTATGTGTGAGCCCTCTCTGTATGTGTGAGCCCTCTCTGTATGTGTGAGCCCTCTCTGTATGTGTGAGCCCTCTCTGTATGTGAGCCCTCTCTGTATGTGAGCCCTCTCTGTATGTGAGCCCTCTCTGTATGTGAGCCCTCTCTGTATGTGTGAGCCCTCTCTGTATGTGAGCCCTCTCTGTATGTGAGCCCTCTCTGTATGTGTGAGCCCTCTCTGTATGTGAGCCCTCTCTGTATGTGTGAGCCCTCTCTGTATATGTGAGCCTTCTCTGTATGTGTGAGCCCTCTCTGTATGTGAGCCCTCTCTGTAGGTGTGACCCCTCTCTGTATGTGTGACCCCTCTCTGTATGTGTGAGCCCTCTCTGTATGTGAGCCCTCTCTGTATGTGAGCCCTCTCTGTATGTGAGCCCTCTCTGTATGTGAGCCCTCTCTGTATGTGTGAGCCCTCTCTGTATGTGTGAGCCCTCTCTGTATGTGTGAGCCCTCTCTGTATGTGTGAGCCCTCTCTGTATGTGTGAGCCCTCTCTGTATGTGAGCCCTCTCTGTATGTGAGCCCTCTCTGTATGTGAGCCCTCTCTGTATGTGTGAGCCCTCTCTGTATGTGTGAGCCCTCTCTGTATGTGTAAGCCCTCTCTGTATGTGTGAGCCCTCTCTGTATGTGTGAGCCCTCTCTGTATGTGTGAGCCCTCTCTGTATGTGTGAGCCCTCTCTGTATGTGAGCCCTCTCTGTATGTGAGCCCTCTCTGTATGTGAGCCCTCTCTGTATGTGAGCCCTCTTTGTATGTGTGAGCCCTCTCTGTATGTGAGCCCTCTCTGTATGTGAGCCCTCTCTGTATGTGTGAGCCCTCTCTGTATGTGTGAGCCCTCTCTGTATGTGAGCCCTCTCTGTATGTGAGCCCTCTCTGTATGTGAGCCCTCTCTGTATGTGTGAGCCCTCTCTGTATGTGAGCCCTCTCTGTATGTGTGAGCCCTCTCTGTATGTGTGAGCCCTCTCTCTATGTGTGAGCCCTCTTTGTATGTGAGCCCTCTCTGTATGTGAGCCCTCTCTGTATGTGAGCCCTCTCTGTATGTGTGAGCCCTCTCTGTATGTGAGCCCTCTCTGTATGTGTGAGCCCTCTCTGTATGTGTGAGCCCTCTCTGTATGTGAACCCTCTCTGTATGTGAACTTTCTGTGTATGTGAACCCTCTCTGTATGTGAGCCCTCTCTGTATGTGTGAGCCCTCTCTGTATGTGTGAGCCCTCTCTGTATGTGAACCCTCTCTGTATGTGTGAGCCCTCTCTGTATGTGTGAACCCTCTCTGTATGTGAGCCCTCTCTGTATGTGTGAACCCGCTCTGCCGCGTGCGCCGGTGTTCTGTCTCACTGCCACTTTAACCTCATTGAGAATAATGACTGGCGGTAATGCTTTCCGCTGTTGATAGAATGGATCTAGTTTCAGGCTCCAGTGCACACAGGCTTTGTGGCTAAAAGAGATGAGGTTGGGGCGCAAGCCACAATGAATTCCACTCAGACAATGCCGCAAACACATGGACTGGTAATGTGCAGTGATGATTAGTCAGATATGAAGCTGAAATTCTGTTTAATTGGCTTGCTCCTAAGGTTGCAAAATGATAGACTGTCTTTGTTCATTTGGCCTGATCTGTTCTCTGTCCATTTCTCTCTGTTCTTTATCCTAGTATTCCCTGCAGGTATCCTGCAGCCTCCTTTCTTCAGTAAGCAGCAGCTCCAGGCCCTGAACTTTGGAGGAATAGGGATGGTCATTGGACATGAGATCACCCATGGATTTGATGACAATGGTGAGGCAGTCCTCATATTTATAGTCACTGTACATGTTTGTGTCCAATGTGTTGCACAATGATGATTAGTATAGAGTATTAATTCATGGGGAAATTTAAATGAGACTGCATCACAATTAATTCCGTTTTATCTTTCAAAACAGGCCGTAATTTTGATAAGGATGGTAACATGCTTAACTGGTGGAGTAATTATTCTGCTGAGCACTTCAAGGACCAATCACAATGCATGGTGCAACAATATGGCAACTTCAACTGGAAACTCGCAGGCGGACAAAATGTGAGTTTCCCATTGTAGCAGAAGGATAGGAAAATCAAACATTTATTTGGGTGTACTGACTAATACTTCCTTTTAGCTTCACTAGAAAAGATTATTGACGATGAATGATTTTTTGTGAGTGTGTTAATGACTGTCTCTGCGTGACCCCAGGTCAGTGGAATTAGCACTTTGGGGGAGAACATCGCTGACAACGGAGGGGTTCGGCAAGCCTATAAGGTGTGACACCCTCACAAAACCCATTCAATCCCCACAACACAATGAAAACACGAACCACTTTCTAACAAAAATTGATTTCTGATTTAAATAGTATCTCTTTTATATTTGACATTTGAATGTTTTTGTGTGTTTGTGGTCAGGCCTACATGAAGTGGATGGAGAGAGAAGGTGAAGAGCATCGTTTACCTGGTCTGGACATGGACCACAAACAACTTTTCTTTCTTAACTTTGCCCAAGTGAGTAAACACCACTTTAAAGGGATACTTCGGGATTTTGGCAATGAGTCCCTTTATCTACTTTCCCTTGTTGATACCATTTTTATGTATCTGTGTCCAGTAAGAAGGAAGTAAGAGGTAGTTTCGCGAGCCAATGCTTACTAGCGTTAGCACAATGACTGGAGGTCTATGGGTATCTACTAGCATAAAAATGTTAACCACGAGTTCATCTGGATCTGGGGAAGTAGATAAGGGCCTCATTGACAAAATCCCTAAGCATCCCTTTAATAAATTGAGTTGTCTGGAGTAGACCACTGTTTCTCAACCTTTATTTCATAAAACTTACACTACATGACCAAAAGTATGTTGACAACTGCTCGTCGAACATCTCCTTCAAAGCTCATGGGCATTAATATGGAGTTGATCCCCCCATTTGCTGCTATAACAGCTTCCACTCTTCTGGGGACTTTCTTCCATTCAGCCACAAGAGCATTAGGGAGGTCGGGCATTGATGTTGGGCATTTAGGCCTGACTCAAGGTCAGCGATCCACATAGTTGGATGCACAGAATCATCTAGAATGTAATTATATGCTGTAGCGTTAAGATTTCCCTTCATTGTAACTAAGGGGCCTAGCCCAAACCATGAAAAACAGCACCAGGCCATTATTCCTCCTCCACCAAACTTTACAGTTGGCAATATGCATTGGGGCAGGTAGCGTTCTCCTGGCATCCGCCAAACCCAGATTAGTCCGTCGGACTGCCAGATGGTGAAGCGTGATTCATCACTCCAGACAACGTGTTTCTACTGCTACAGAGTCCAATGGCGGCGAGCTTTACACCACTCCAGCCAATGCCGACATTGGCATGGTGATCTTAGGCTTGTGTGCGGCTGCTCAGCCATTGAAACCCATTTCATGAAGCTCCCGACGAACAGTTCTTGTGCTGACGTTATTTCAAGAGGCAGCTTGGAACTAGTGAGTGTTGCAACCAAGGACAGAAGATTTTTGACGGTCCTGTTCTGTGATCTTGTGTGGCCTACCACTTCGCGACTGAGCCGTTGTTGCTCCTAGATGTCTCCACTTAACAATAACACCACTTACAGTTGACCGGGGCAGCTCTAGCAGGGCAGACATTTTACAAACTGACTTGTTGGAAATGGGGCATCCTATGACGTGCCATGTTGAAAGTCACTGAGCTCTTCAGTAAGGCCATTCTACTGCCAACATTTCCTATGGAGATTGCATGTCTGTGTGCTCAATTTTATACAACTGTCAGCAACGGGTGTGACTGAAATAGCCAAATCCCCTAATTTGAAGGGGTGTCCACATAGTTGTGTGTATATATAGTGTATATTACCACCCTTCCTCCACTGCTGTTCACGAACCATTGAGAAACGCTGGTCTAGAGACCACTGACAACAAAGCCCCAAAACTGTATATTTTCCTAAATACTTGGGTTTCAATAAATAAACAGTTGGACCAAAGGGTTTAAAACTACCCCAGATAATTATATCAAGCTGCCTACCTAGGGGTCCAGAATATTTTGCCAAAATAAAGACCACTGCGGTACTGTGCCAGGGAAAACAATGCCAGAGCAAAGCCAGACTAGTGTTTGACAGTCTTCATCCAAAACCAGGTCAAAGCTAAAGTCAAGCATAATCCCTGCTGGGATTATTCAGTTGGGCTGTCGAACAGCGCCTTGGAAAAAGACTTGGTACCCCTTAAGGTGTTCTCTCTGGCATATCATGTTCCTCATCATTTTATGGTTTACATTCAGTCCCAAAATATCTTCACTTGTAAAATATGAACAGGTGTAGTTGAGAAAATAATGTGTTATGGGCACAGTAATACTGTATCTGCTTTTATTGTGTCAAAATTGAATTCATGAATTAGTGATACATCTTCCTCCTCCAGGTATGGTGTGGTGCCTATCGGCCTGAATATGCCAGCCAGTCCATCAAAACGGACTCCCACAGTCCCCTGGAATACAGGTAACGACCAACTGTAAAAATGTAGCGTTTGGCTATTCCAACCTATTTTCTGTCAGTAATCTGTTAACACTCTTTACCTATCTTCTCTCACAGGGTGCTTGGCTCCCTACAGAATTTTGGAGCATTCTCAGAGGCATTCCAGTGCAAACCGGGTACTCCCATGAACCCTGAGATAAAATGTCGGGTGTGGTAGCCAGTTCCTGCCTTCTTCTACTCTTGTTAATTATTTCTTGACTGGGGCAACTGAACAAAAGAACATGCTTAACAACCACAGAGGCATCCTGCCTTAGAGTATGTCTGATAGATTTACATGGCAGAAGATAACATAGATATTTACACAAGTGTTTTAACAGTGTGTAAATGCAGAATACAGTTTATATATGGACTGGATGACTGACCAAACTACACCTTAGTATCACCACTTGAAGCAGATTAAAACTACGATTAGACAGGAAAAACACTTGCAAGGAGTATGTGCTTATATGGCTACTCAGCTTGAAGATGTTGTCTGTGGGTGAACAGTTTTACTTGTGGTTTTGTTGTATACACTCTCAGGAAAAAAGTTTCTGGGTAGAACCAAAAAAGGTTTCTATACTTGCTTCATATATGGCACCCCTGAAGGTTCTATATAGAGCCTTTAGGGATTATTCTTCAATGAAACCAAAATTGGATCCATATAGGGTTCTAAATGGAACCAATTTTAGTTCAGTGAATAAGAATAAGGGTGCCATATATGAAGCAAGCATAGAACCCTTATTGGTTCTATCCAGAACCTTTTTCTCTAAGAGTGTACATGTATAAATCTGAAGCTCCACTGCGGGTGGTCAGTTGATACATGAATAGTCGGGAAAATGTAGGACATTCCTAAGATTGTGTAGAATAGGTTTCAGCCGAGCTGGCTTTCCATGCTTTAACTGACTTTTTGAAGAATTTCCTAAACAACTCTTTGTGCTTTATTGTCAAGTCATTCAGGTGGCAAATCCACAGCGCTTTCAAGCCCACATATTTAGTGGCTTAAATCTATGTGCACCGAGTATCTTTAGGCACCGTGTTGCCTTGTACGATCCTGTCTGATATGAAACATTTGTTTTTCAAGACATTTTTCCACGAAGCAAGAGGTAAAGTGAATAATAACACACTAGTTGAATCAACGTTTTTTTCCACGATGAAATTACATGGAACCAACGTGGAATAGATGTTGAATTGACGTCTGTGCCCAGTGGGAAGTTTCTCATTACAGTCTGACTATGAAATGAATAAAGGCTCTGTGAGAAAATGTAGAGCAGCGGTGAACTAGAGCTGGCTTGGCTATGTCACTCTTTGAAATAAAGCAATTTACCTGAAGACAGACTGTTAAACATTTGCAGCTTTAATCTAATATGAACATTTAGAAAATCTAAAAAGGATGGCTTAAATTTTTTGCTAAAACATACACTACCGTTCAAAAGTTTGGAGTCACTTAGAATTGTCCTTGTTTTTGAAAGAAAATCAAATTTTTTGTCCATTAAAATAACATCAAATTGATCAGAAATACAGTGTAGACATTGTTAATGCTGTAAATGACTATTGTACGTAGGTGGAGAAAGCTGATTTAAAAAAAAAAAAAACTTTTCTGAAACTCGTCAGTCTATTCTTGTTCTGAGAAATGAAGGCTATTCTATGCGAGAAATTGCCAAGAAACAGAAGATCTCGTACAACGCTGTGTACTACTCCCTTCACAGAACAGCGCAAACTGGCTTTAACTAGAATAGAAGGAGTAGTGGGAGGCCCCAGTGCACAACTGAGCAAGAGGACAAGTACATTAGTGTCTATTTTGAGAAACAGATGCCTCACAAGTCCTCAACTGACAGCTTCATGAAATAGTACCCGCAAAACACCAGTCTCGATGTCAACAGTGAAGAGGCGACTCCGGGATGCTGGCCTTCTAGGCAGAGTTCCTCTGTCCAGTGTCTGTGTTCTTTTGCCCATCTTCATCTTTTCTTTTTATTGGCCAGTCTGAGAAATGGCTTTTTCTTTGGAACTCTGCCTAGAAGGCCAGCATCTCAGTCCCAACTTGCTCAGTTGTGCACCGGGGCCTCCCAGTCCTTGGGGATTCGATCTAGCAACCTTTCGGTTACTGGCCCAACGCTCTGACCACTAGGCTACCTGCCGCCCCAATGCTGTGTAGTACACAGCGTTGTATGAGCTCTTCAGTTTCTTGGCAATTTCTCGCATGGAATAGCCTTCATTTCTCGGAACAAACATAGACTGATGAATTTTAGAAGAAAGTTATTTGTTTGTGGCCATTTTGAGCCTGTAATCGAACCCAAAAATAGTGATGCTCCAGATACTCAACTAGTCTAAAGAAGGCCAGTTTTATTGCTTCTTTAATCAGAACAGCAGTTTTCAGCTGTGCAAACATAATTGCAAAAGGGTTTTCTAATGATCAATTATCCTTTTAAAATGATCAACTAGGATTAGCTAACACAATGTGCCATTGGAACACAGGAGTGATGGTTGCTGATAATGGGCCTCTGTACGCCTATGTAGATATTCCATAATAAATCTGCCGTTTCCAGCTACAATAGTCATTTACAACATTAACAATGTCTACCCTGTATTTATGATTAATTTTATGTTATTTTAATGGACCAAAAATGTAATTTTCTTTCAAAAACAAGGACATTTCCAATTGACCCCAAACTTTTGAACGGTAGTGTGTATAAATGTGAAATCTACAAATATGTAATTGCTTGGAAAGTAGCTTAAAAGACTTGCTAGGCTAGCACTGTTTTCTTTGAGAGTTATAGTGATGATCTGCCACGGAGTGATCAGTATCTTATTTATGATAGATACTCAATACACGGTCACAACTGTAAGTTGAAACTAAGTGATTTTAATTACTGTATGTCTTGTGTTACATTTCAGAGATAAACATTTGATCAACCAGTGTCCCTTATCTCAGAGCATTGGGCCTTATGAGGATATGGTCAGAAAGAAACATTTAGAGGTACATTTCAAAAAGGTGCACAGAGAAGTCTTTAAGTGTATACAAAGCTCTATGTTTTCTGCATAGAAAAAAGAACTGAAAACTGTTCCCAACATCCCGTAATAGAGTCATGGGTTTGGACTAGCTAGTGACTTAATGAGGAATGTGTAGTCATGCCTCAACTGCATGACGTCCCACCTGTAAAACAAGACATTCTCTGTACAGAGGAAGGAAACCTCTACATACACATGGGGCCCTAAACAGCAGTGTTTTGGGAATCATGTCCCTTTCCTCCATTTCTCCTTCCTCCATTATATATACACTGCTCAAAAAAATAAAGGGAACACTTAAACAACACAATGTAACTCCAAGTCAATCACACTTCTGTGAAATCAAACTGTCCACTTAGGAAGCAACACTGATTGACAATACATTTCATATGCTGTTGTGCAAATGGAATAGACAAAAGGTGGAAATTATAGGCAATTAGCAAGACACCCCCAATAAAGGAGTGATTCTGCAGGTGGTGACCACAGACCACTTCTCAGTTTCTATGCTTCCTGGCTGATGTTTTGGTCACTTTTGAATGCTGGCGGTGCTTTCACTCTAGTGGTAGCATGAGACGGAGTCTACAACCCACACAAGTGCCTCAGGTAGTGCAGCTCATCCAGGATGGCACATCAATGCGAGCTGTGGCAAGAAGGTTTGCTGTGTCTTTCAGCATAGTGTCCAGAGCATGGAGGCGCTACCAGGAGACAGGCCAGTACATCAAGAGACGTGGAGGAGGCCGTGGGAGGGCAACAACCCAGCAGCTGGACCGCTACCTCCACCTTTGTGCCAGGAGGAGCACTGCCAGAGCCCTGCAAAATGACCTCCAGCAGGCCACAAATGTGCATGCTCAAACGGTCAGAAACAGAATCCATGAGGGTGGTATGAGGGCCCGACGTCCACAGGTGGGGGTTGTGCTTACAGCCCAACACCGTGCAGGACGTTTGGCATTTGCCAGAGAACACCAAGATTGGCAAATTCGCCACTGGCGCCCTGTGCTCTTCACAGATGAAAGCAGGTTCACACTGAGCACATGTGACAGACGTGACAGAGTCTGGAGACGCCGTGGAGAACGTTCTGGTGCCCGCAACATCCTCCAGCATGACCGGTTTAGCGGTGGGTCAGTCATGGTGTGGGGTGGCATTTCTTTGTGGGGCCGCACAGCCCTCCATGTGCTCGCCAGAGGTAGCCTGACTGCCATTAGGTACCGAGATGAGATCCTCAGAGCCTTTGTGAGACCATATGCTGACACATGCACATTTGTGGCCTGCTGGAGGTCATTTGCAGGGCTCTGGCAGTGCTCCTCCTTGCACAAAGGCGGAGGTAGCGGTCTTGCTGCTGGGTTGTTGCCCTCCCACGGCCTCCTCCACGTCTCTTGATGTACTGGCCTGTCTCCTGGTAGCGCCTCCATGCTCTGGACACTATGCTGAAAGACACAGCAAACCTTCTTGCCACAGCTCGCATTGATGTGCCATCCTGGATGAGCTGCACTACCTGAGGCACTTGTGTGGGTTGTAGACTCCGTCTCATGCTACCACTAGAGTGAAAGCACCGCCAGCATTCAAAAGTGACCAAAACATCAGCCAGGAAGCATAGGAACTGAGAAGTGGTCTGTGGTCACCACCTGCAGAACCACTCCTTTATTGGGAGTGTCTTGCTAATTGCCTATAATTTCCACCTGTTGTCTATTCCATTTGCACAACAGCATATGAAATGTATTGTCAATCAGTGTTGCTTCCTAAGTGGACAGTTTGATTTCACAGAAGTGTGATTGACTTGGAGTTACATTGTGTTGTTTAAGTGTTCCCTTTATTTTTTTGAGCAGTGTATTTTTTTAAATCTACAAAGAGACAAAACATCTGTTACTTCTGCATCTGGATCCCCCTTTCCATATTGGGTGTGCAAGAAATGGAGGAATGAAATAGAATCATGTATTCTACTAAAATGGGATACTGTGTGTAGCAGTGCCCTTTATGGCCTATTATCTTTCATGGTCTGACTTGGCTGTCTAAAATGCCAACATTTCAGAGATTACTACGAGGTGTTCCACAACGGTTTCCAGGACAGACAGCACATGTTCACAATTTGTCCAAAAACTATTTTCAT
This sequence comes from Salvelinus fontinalis, assembly GCF_029448725.1. Classification (NCBI taxonomy): domain Eukaryota; kingdom Metazoa; phylum Chordata; class Actinopteri; order Salmoniformes; family Salmonidae; genus Salvelinus; species Salvelinus fontinalis. The sequence goes on along the minus strand of NC_074667.1, from coordinate 56,458,320 downwards.
TTAATTTATTTTTATTGTGATTTCCACTTGATATTACAAGAAAGGGTTCTAAAGCGCTGCTGAGGAAAACAAACACACCGATATTGCTGAGAGCTCCACACAGTCAGGATGCCTTGGTCAATTGAACATGACTGTTATGTCTCATCAGAGACTGATTTATTGAATGTTCATGATATACTGTTGAATGTTCATGATATACTATTGAATGTTCATGATATACTGCCTTTGAAACTTTTTCTACCTTCCCACTGCCTGTTTACTTCTTGTAATGGCTTACTGTAGACTGGTGTACAGTGCAGTGCAGGGGAATCCAATAGCTTTGGGACTGGGATGTGAGTGGTGTTGTAGTATAATCACAGTCAAAGTGACTCCCCATAGTTTACAAGGAATTAAAATAACCAGTGACCATACAAAGCTGCGTCTCAAACGGCACACTATACTTTGGGATGTACACTTGTATTTGTTGTTGGTTTTTCCTCTGGAAAAAGTTTAAAAATAGTAACTTACATTTAAACAGCCTACTGTTATAAGGCACAGTATAGTGGTGTCAATACCATCTGCACAAATAATATTTTGAGGTTTGTACTTCATACACATTTTGTCTATAAAAACATAACACACACACACACATATAGTACCAGTCAAAAGTTTGGACACACCTACTCATTCAAGGGTTTTTCTTTATTTTTACTGTTTCCTACATTGAATAATAGTGAAGACATCACAACTATGAAATAACACATATGGAATCATGTAGTAACCAAAAAAGTGATAAACAAATCAAAATGTATTTTATATTTGAGATTCTTCAAAGTCACCACCCTTTGCCTTGATGACAGTTTTGAACACTCTTGGCATTCTCTCCACCAGCTTCATGAGGAATGCTTTTCCAGCAGTTTTGAACGAGTTTCCACATATGCTGAGCACTTGTTGGCTGCTTTTCCTTCACTCACGGTCCAACTCATCCCAAACCATCTCAATTGGGTTAAGGTCAGGTGATTGTGGAGGCCAGGTCATCTGATGCAGCACTCCATCACTCTCCTTGGTCAAATAGCCAAAACACAGCCTGGTGGTGGGTTTTGGGTAATTGTACTGTTGAAAAACAAATAATAGTTTCACTAAGCGCAAACCAGATGGGATGGCGTATCCCTGTAGAATGCTGTGGTAGCCATGCTGGTTAAGTGTGCCTTGAATTCTAAATAAATCACAGACAGTGTAACCAGCAAAGCACCTCCACACCATCACACCTCCTCCTCCATGCTTCACGGTGGGAACCACACATGCAGAGATAATCCATTCACCTACTTTGCGTCTCACAAAGAAACGACGGTTGGAACCAAAATTCTCAAATTTGGACTCATCAGACCAAAGGACAGATTTCCACCGGTCTAATGTCCATTGCTCATGTTTCTTGGCCCAAGCAAGTCTCTTCTTCTTATTGGTGTCCTTTAGTAGTGGTTTCTTTGTAGCAATTCAACCATGAAGGCCTGATTCACGCATTCTCCTCTGAACAGTTGATGGTGAGATGTGTCTGTTACTTGAACTCTGTGAAACATTTATTTGCGCTACAAGGCTGGTAACTCTAATGAACATATCCTCTGCAGCAGAGGTAACTCTGGGTCTTCCTTTCCTGTGGCGGTCCTCATGAGAGAGAGTTTCATCATTGCGCTTGATGGTTTTTGCTACTGCACTTAAAGAAATGTTCAAAGTTCTTGAAATGTTCCACATTGACTGACCTTCATGTCTTAAAGTAATGATGGACTTTCGTTTCTCTTTGCTTGAGCTGTTCTTGCCATAATATGGACTTAGTATTTTACCAAATAGGGCTACCACCACTACCTTGTTACAACACAACTGATTGGCTGAAACACATTAAGAAGGAAAGAAATTTCACCACTGAAATTTTCACAAGGCACACCTGTTAATTGAAATGCATTCCAGGTGACTACCTCATGAAGCTGGTTGAGAGAATGCCAAGAGTGTGCAAAGCTGTCATCAAGGTAAATGGTGGCTACTTCGTAAAATCTCAAATACAAAATATATTTTGATTTGTTTAACACTTTTTTGGCTACTACATGATTCCATATGTGCAATTTCATAGATTTTATGTATTCACTAGTATTTTATAATTTAGAAAATAGTACAAATAAAGAAAAACACTTGAATGAGCAGGTGTGTCCAAATTTTTGACTGGTACTATATATATATATGTATGTATATAGATGTGGGGAAATGTCCATCTATTATCACAGGTTAAAGAAGCTGTACTATATATATATATATAGTATTGCTCCTTTAACCTGTGATAATAGATGGACATTTCCCCACTATAGTATTCCTTAGACCATGATAATTAAATAAATAAATAATGCAGATAGACTTTCTAGTATTGGATGTTCATTCTTCTTGCATAACTACCTTATGATATAACTCTAAACCAAAATGGAACACGCAGAAAATACATTTCTGAAGCAACAAAATGATACCTTGTCATTGCTGTGTGCTTCTCTGTTATTCACAGGTGAAAGCTCATACTGCTATATAATTATCTAGACCAACAGCTATTTTTGTGACTCACAATCCCTTATTAGCGCTATCAATGGATCGTTTACCTGAGATGTTTCAAGTTTCCATTTTCAATGTTTCATTGTGATTATTATAGAGCTATTGAGCTAAATCCTTACTTCTCAAACTAGTGAGTCCTTTTCAAACTTTTGATTATATTTAATGATGGGTACTTCACAACGTTCTGAATTTGTGCTGTTTTGTGATAAATTGCATATTGCATAAGCATTGCATTAGTAATATGCAATTTATTATGTCACTGTATATCTTGATGTAAAAACAAATGCTATACTTATTGAAGATATTAAGTAAAATTGATTAAATTAACTTGTCTAGGCATCACATGTAGTGTTTGGAGTTTATTGTGGAAGGCAGGTTGGATATTCTAATGCTGTTTATTCACATTTTACATAGAGTAGATAAACTTGTGCCTAGATAGAGTAGATAAACTTGTGCCTAGATAGAGTAGATAAACTTGTGCCTAGATAGAGTAGATAAACTTGTGCCTAGATAGAGTAGATAAACTTGTGCCTAGATAAACCTACGTCAATCTAATGGTACTATTTCTTCCAGATGGGCAAAAAAATATATAAATGAGGAGTTGATGGCTTGTTTATGTGAGTTTCAGCTCTCCATGTCCAAAATGATATGGTTATTGTAAGGTCTTATATAACCAACAACTGGCAGCTCTGTACACATCTGATGACTGAACTAGATGTTTTTATTTTACAATGAGTGTTTACAGTGTTCACAGAGCTCTGCAAAACACTCAACAACATCAGGGTGCAGTCGTTGATTCTAAATCTTTATTACAATCCCATAAGCCACTAAATTGCTAGTTTAATTTAAATGTGGCACAACTTATACATACAGTACCTAGTGAAAGTCTACACACCCCTTCCACAGTCTACACATTTTTGTCCTTCAGAGCTACACAACACATTTTCAAAGTGCAATAAATATATACAATTTTCCAAATTAAGAATAAAATAAAAACCAAAATTATTTTGATTGTGTATGTCTTTACACCCCAGAGTTAATACTTGGTGGAAGCACTTTTTCTTTTTATTTAACCTTTATTTTACTAGGCAAGTCAGTTAAGAACAAATTCTTTACAATGACGGCCCTCCCCGGCCAAACCCTAACGACGCTGGGCCAATTGTACGCCGCCCTATGGAACTTCCTATCACAGCCGGTTGTGATATAGCTTGGAATCGAACCAGGGTCTGTAGTGACGCCTCTAGCCCTGAGAGGCAGTACCTTAGACCACTGTGCCTCTTGGGAGCCCACTGTTGGCAGCCATTACAGCTGTGAATCATTTTGAATAATATTCTACCAACTCTGACTACAACATACTGTATGTCCATAGTTTTTTTTTTCAATTGCTTAAGCTCAGTAAATTTGGTTGGGAATGATTGGCACACAGCAATATTCAACCCTTGTCTCTGCCTTTCAAGCAAATGTAAGTCAAGACTGAAGCTGGACAACTCAAAACCTGAGGCTGGACAACTCAAAACCTGAGGCATGAACAACTCAAAACCTGAGGCTGGACAACTCAAAACCTGAGGCTGGACAACTCAAAACCTGAGGCTGGACAACTCAAAACCTGAGGCGGGACAACTCAAAACCTGAGGCTGGACAACTCAAAACCTGAGGCATGAACAACTCAAAACCTGAGGCTGGACAACTCAAAACCTGAGGCTGGACAACTCAAAACCTGAGGCTGGACAACTCAAAACCTGAGGCATGAACAACTCAAAACCTGAGGCTGGACAACTCAAAACCTGAGGCTGGACAACTCAAAACCTGATGGAAAGCCATTCTGGTGTGTCTTTGGCATAAAAGTGTTAATCAAATCAAATTCTATTGGTCACATACACATGTTTAGCAGATGTTAATGCGAGTGTAGTGAAATGCTTGTGCTTCTAGTTCCGACCATGCAGTAATATCTTACAAGTAATCTAACAATTTCACAACAACTACCTTTTACACACAAGTGTAAAGGAATGAATAAGAATATGTACATATAAATATATGGATGGGCTATGGCCGAACGGCATTGGGAAGATGCAGTAGATGGTATAGATTACAGTATATACATATGAGATGAGTAATGTAGACTAGTGATACATTTATTACATCCAATTTTGTATTATTAAAGTGGCTAGAGATTTGAGTCAGTATGGTGGCAGAAGCCACTCAATGTTAGTGATGGCTGTTTAACAGTCTGATGGCCTTGAGATAGAAGCTGTTTTACAGTCTCTCGGTCCCAGCTTTGATGCACCTGTACTGACCTTGGCTTCTGGATGAACAGGCAGTGGCTCGGGTGGTTGTTGTCCTTGATGATCTTTTTGGCCTTCCTGTGACATCGGGTGGTGTAGGTGTCCTGGAGGGCAGGTAGTTTGCCCCCAGTGATGCGTTGTGCAGACCTCACTACCCTCTGGAGAGCCTTACGGTTGTGGGCGGAGCAGTTGCTGTACCAGGCGGTGATACAACCCGACAGGATGCTCTTCATTGTGCATCTGTAAAAGTTTGTGAGTGTTTTTGGTGACAAGCCAAAATTCTTCATCCTCCTGAGGTTGAAGAGGGGCTGTTGCGCCTTCTTCACCACGCTGTCTGTGTGGTTGGACCATTTCAGTTTGTCCGTGATGTGTACGCAGAGGAACTTAAAACTTTCCACCTTCTCCACAACTGTACCGTCGATGTGGATAGGGGGGTGCTCCCTCTGCTGTTTCCTGAAGTCCACGGCCATCTCATTTGTTTTGTTGACGTTGAGTGTGAGGTTATTTTCCTGACGCCACACTCTGAGGGCCCTCACCTCCTCCCTGTAGGCTGTCTCGTCGTTGTTGGTAATCAAGCCTACCACTGTAGTGTCGTCTGCAAACTTGATTATTGAGTTGGAGGCGTGCATGGCCACGCAGTCATGGGTGAACAGGAGAGGACTGAGAACGCACCCTTGTGGGGCCCCAGTGTTGAGGATCAGCGGGATGGAGATGTTGTTTCCTACCCTCACCACCTGGGGGCGTCCCGTCCAGGAACAGGAACAATGGTGGCCCTCTTGAAGCATGTGGGAACAGCAGACTGGGATAGGGATTGATTGAATATGTCAGTAAACACACCAGCCAGCTGGTCTGCGCTTGCTCTGAGGACGCGGCTAGGGATGCCGTCTGGGCCGGCAGCCTTGCGAGGGTTAACACGTTTAATTGTTTTTCTCATGTTGGCTGCTGTGAAGGAGAGCCCACAGGTTTTGATAGTGGGCCATATCGGTGGCACTGTATTGTCCTCAAATCGAGCAAAGAAGTTGTTTAGTTTGTCTGGGAGCAAGACATCGGGGTCCGTGACGGGGCTGGTTTTCTTTTTGTAGTCCGTGATTGACTGTAGACCCTGCCACATACCTCTCGTGTCTGAGCCATTGAATTGCAACTCTACTTTGTCTCTATACTGACGCTTAGCTTGTTTGATTGCCTTGTGGAGAGAATAGCTACACTGTTTGCATTCGGTCATGTTTCCGGTCGCCTTGCCCTGATTAAAAGCAGTGGTTCGCGCTTTCAGTTTTGTGCGAATGCTGCCATCAATCCACAGTTTCTGGTTGGGGAAGGCTTTAATATTCACAGTGGGTACAACATTAGCGTATATCAGCGTATACAGCGTATACATCAATGTTTTTGTCTGACGCTATCCTGAACATATCCCAGTCCACGTGATCGAAGCAATCTTGAAGCGTGGAATCAGATTGGTCGGACCAGCGTTGAACAGACCTGAGCATGGGCGTTTCCTGTTTTAGTTTCTGTCTATAGGCTGGGAGCAACAAAATTGAGTCGTGGTCAGATTTGCCGCAAGGAGGGCGAGGGAGGGCTTTGTATGCGTCACGGAAGTTAGAGTAACAATGATCCAGAATTTTGCCAGATATGGTCGCGCATTCGATATGCTGATAAAATTCAGGGAGCCTTGTTTTTCGATTAGCCTTGTTAAAATCCCCTGCTACAATAAATGCAGCCTCAGGATATATGGTTTCCAGTTTACATAGAGTCCAATGAAGTTCTATCCCAGGGTTAGGTTTTCAGAAGAATGAGGCATGTTTTCCTTAACCTTTTCACCTGGGCTTTGCTCCTTTCATATTCTTTTTTATTCTGACAAACTCCCCAGTCCCTGCCGATGACACTTAACATGATGCTGCCACCATAATACTTGAAAATACAGAGGGTTTCATTCTGTGTTGTGTGCTATTCGATTTGACAAAAATATATTTTTAATTTAGGCCAAATGGTTAATGCAATGTTTATGAAAACAATGGATACATGTTTCCCTGCAAATTGTGCAAGGTTAGTAGACTCTTATTCAAAATGATTCACAGCTGCCAACGGTGCTTCCACCAACTATTAACTCTGGAGTGTGAAGACATACACAATCAAGACATCCTCATTTTGTATTTCTTCGTCATTTGGAAAATGTCTTATTTTTATTTCACTTTAAAAACGTGGCGTAGGTCGTGTAGATCAATAGGGGAGGGGGGAAATCATATTACATCCCTTTTTAGATAACATTGTCACGATCGCGTTGACATGAACGAGAGGACCAAGGCGCAACATGATTTGAATACATCTTCTTTTTTAATAACAACGAAGATGAACACTACACACTTATACAACACTAACGAAAACAACAAACGATCGTGAAAACTTCAAACGTAAGTGCACACACAAACTACTTACGTCGAACTATACATATACACAAACAATGACCCACAAACAGCTAAAGCCTATGGCAGCCTTAAATATGGCTCCCAATTAGAGACAACCGAAATCAGCTGTCTCTAATTGAGAACCCATTCCGGCCAATATAGACTTTCCTAGAACTACACCCAACATAGACACAGCTAGACACATACACTCAACACAAAACCATAAACTACAACAAACACCCCCTCTACCATATAATACCCCCAAAATACACACATACCCTATGTCACACCCTGACCTAACTAAAATAATAAATAAAACAAACAATACTAAGGCCAGGGCGTGACAAACATTTTAAGGCAGCAAAATGTGAAGAATGTGCAAGAGGAGTGTAGACTTTCACTAGCAACTGTACATACCCTATATATACAAAAGTAGTGAACAAGAATGTAAATGCAACACACAACAATTTCAAAGATTTTACTGAGTTACAGTTCGTATGAGGAAATCAGTCAATTGAAATAAATTAAATCAGCCCTAATTTATGGATTTCACATGACTAGGCAGGGGTGCAGCCCACCCACTTGGCAGCTAGGCCCACCCACTGGGGAGCCAGGCCCAGCCAATCAAAATTAGTTTCCCCCCACAAACATGTTTTTTTCAGCAAATACTGGGACAGGTACTGTAAGTAAACTGTGGGTAACACAGTATGAATAAGCACAGTGCTCCAAGATTACAGTAGTAGTGTAACGGCTGTCTTTCAGTGAGTTAGTAGACCAAGGCGCAGCGGGTGATGAATACATAATGACTTTATTTCAAGACGAAGAACAGACACGAAATACACTTGACTAATTTTACAAAATAACAAAAACGAACTAGACAGACCTAAACTACGAACTTACATGAAAACGAAGAACACATGAACAGGAACGAACGAGACAGTACCGTGTGGTGCAACAAACACAGACACAGCGACAATCACCCACAAACAAACAGTGAGAACAACCTACCTTAATATGACTCTCAATTAGAGGAAAACGCAAAACACCTGCCTCTAATTAAAAGCCATACCAGGCAACCCAAAACCAACATAGAAACAGAAAACATAGACTGCCCACCCAAAACTCACGCCCTGACCAACACACACATAAAAAACAACAGAAAACAGGTCAGGAACGTGACAAGTAGGCTTTTCCGCCACATGTTTTTCTCTGATATTCTGCCTGCTACAGTAGCTATTGTTGTAGGACATTTATAACTCTCTCACATTCATCAGCAGGTGAAAGCCAGCGCTCTAGAACATCCCTTTAGTTCTAAATACAGTCGAGAGGAAACGTTAAAATCAGTTTGGAGATGTCATTCCAGACCAAACAGTAGGCAGTCAGTGTGTCTGTAGGCTCAAATCCAGGGGAAGACATCCTGTTTTCCCATAGCTACTACGTAGTGCTGCTATATATATATATATATATATATATATATATATATATATATATATATATATATATATATATATATATATATATATATATATATATATATATATATATATATATGTGTTTCCCACTGTAGGTGGACTTTAGTATATCTACTCTTTTTTGTTTTACAGACAAAGACAGTATTTTCATTTCCTCTTTCTTTGTGCCTTCTGAGTTGTACGTGTTCTATGCTGCATTTCTGAGGACGTACTGGTCCTTGAAATAAACTTCGAGTCAAGCAATGATACACTAGATATACAAAAGTATTATTGACACCCCTTCAAGTGAGTGGATTTGGCTATTTCAGCCACACCTGTTGCTGACGTGTTTATAAAATCAAGCACACAGCCACGTAATCTCCATAGACAAACATAGTCAGTAAAATGGCCTTACTGAAGAGCTCAGTGGCTTTCAATTTGGCACAGTTATAGGATGCCACCTTTCCAACAAGTCAGTTCGTCAAATGTCTGCCCTGCTAGAGCTGCCCCGGTCAACTGTAAGTGCTGTTATTGTGAAGTGGAAACATTTAGGAGCAACAACGGCTCAGCCACAAAGTGGTAGGCCATACAAGCTCACAGAACGGGACCGCTGAGCGCTGAAGCGTGTAAAAATCATCTGTCCTCAGTTGCAACACTCACTACCGAGTTCCAAACTGCCTCTGGAAGCAACGTCAGCACAATAACTGTTCGTCGGGAGCTTCATGAAATGGGTTTAAATGGCCGAGTAGCCGCACACAAGCCTAAGATCACCATGCGCAATGCCAAGAGTAGGCTGGAGTGGTGTAAAGCTTGCCGTGTTGGACTCTGAAACAGTGGAAACGAGGTCTCTGGAGTGATGACTCACGCTTCACCATCTGGCTGTCCGACGACGGACAAATCTGGGTTTGTGGATGCCAAGAGAACGCTACCTGCCCTAATGCATTGTGCCAACTGTAAAGTTTGGTGGAGGAGGAGTAATGGTATGGGGCTGTTTTTCATGGTTCGGACTAGGCCCCTTAGTTACAATGAAGGGAAATCTTAACACTACAGCAGACAATGACATTCTAGACAATTATGTGCTTCCAACTTTGTGGCAACAGTTTATGGAAGGCCAGTGCCTAATGTGAGCTGAATCCTGCCAGAACAGGATCCGGCACCTCTCAGTTTTAGACAGTTTTGTTTCTGAACCCATTTGCCAGGATCCGGTACCTCTCATAGCATGAAAAATATTTTTTCACTGTTTGTAATGTAAAAATTATAATTAAAGCAATCAGCAAATTCAAGTTGACTCCTCTGTAATCCCCCTGGCTGCCCCCTAAAAACGTAATGTGAAAACGGCACTGGTAATTGATTCGTGTTGAGCTGCCCTGTGTTTATGATTTGCACAACATTGTAGCCTATATAGACCAAAGTGTGGCCATTGCTGTAGTGAGAGAGAGAAGCATGCATGTATCTCACAGAACTAGAATGAGATTCACTTTCTATGATCTCTCTCCCACTCTCTACTGACAGATATGAGCCTGTTACTCTCATCTCTCCCACTCTCTACTGACAGATATGAGCCTGCTACTCTCATCTCTCCCTCTCTCTACTGATAGATATGAGCCTGTTACTCTCATCTCTCCCACTCTCTACTGACAGATATGAGCCTGCTACTCTCATCTCTCCCTCTCTCTACTGATAGACATGAGCCTGTTACTCTCATCTCTCCCTCTCTCTACTGATAGACATGAGCCTGCTACTCTCATCTCTCCCTCTCTCTACTGATAGATATGAGCCTGCTACTCTCATCTCTCCCTCTCTCTACTGATAGACATGAGCCTGCTACTCTCATCTCTCCCTCTCTCTACTGATAGACATGAGCCTGCTACTCTCATCTCTCCCACTATCTACTGATAGACATGAGCCTGCTACTGTCATCTCTCCCTCTCTCTACTGATAGACATGAGCCTGCTACTCTCATCTCTCCCTCTCTCTACTGATAGACATGAGCCTGCTACTCTCATCTCTCCCTCTCTCTCTACTGATAGATATGAGCCTGCTACTCTCATCTCTCCCTCTCTCTACTGATAGACATGAGCCTGCTACTCTCATCTCTCCCTCTCTCTACTGATAGATATGAGCCTGCTACTCTCATCTCTCCCTCTCTCTACTGATAGACATGAGCCTGCTACTCTCATCTCTCCCTCTCTCTACTGATAGACATGAGCCTGCTACTCTCATCTCTCCCTCTCTCTCTACTGATAGATATGAGCCTGCTACTCTCATCTCTCCCTCTCTCTACTGATAGACATGAGCCTGCTACTCTCATCTCTCCCTCTCTCTACTGATAGACATGAGCCTGCTACTCTCATCTCTCCCTCTCTCTACTCAGATAGACATAAGCCTGCTACTCTCATCTCTCCCACTCTCTCTACTGATAGACATGAGCCTGCTACTCTCATCTCTCCCTCTCTCTACTGATAGACATGAGCCTGCTACTCTCATCTCTCCCTCTCTCTCTACTGATAGACATGAGCCTGCTACTCTCATCTCTCCCTCTCTCTACTGATAGATATGAGCCTGCTACTCTCATCTCTCCCTCTTTCTCTACTGATAGACATGAGCCTGCTACTCTCATCTCTCCCTCTCTCTACTGATAGATATGAGCCTGCTACTCTCATCTCTCCCTCTCTCTCTACTGAGACATGAGCCTGCTACTCTCATCTCTCCCTCTCTCTACTGATAGACATGAGCCTGCTACTCTCATCTCTCCCTCTCTCTACTGATAGATATGAGCCTGCTACTCTCATCTCTCCCACTCTCTACTGATAGACATGAGCCTGCTACTCTCATCTCTCCCTCTCTCTACTGATAGACATGAGCCTGCTACTCTCATCTCTCCCTCTCTACTCAGATAGACAAGAGCCTGCTACTCTCATCTCTCCCACTCTCTACTGATAGACATGAGCCTGCTACTCTCATCTCTCCCACTCTCTACTGATAGACATGAGCCTGCTACTCTCATCTCTCCCTCTCTCTCTACTGATAGACATGAGCCTGCTACTCTCATCTCTCCCTACTCTGATAGACATGAGCCTGCTACTCTCATCTCTCTCTACTCTGATAGACATGAGCCTGCTACTGTCATCTCTCCCTCTCTCTACTCTGATAGACATGAGCCTGTTACTCTCATCTCTCCCTCTCTCTCTACTGATAGACATGAGCCTGCTACTCTCATCTCTCCCTCTCTCTACTGATAGACATGAGCCTGCTACTCTCATCTCTCCCTCTCTCTACTGACAGATATGAGCCTGCTACTCTCATCTCTCCCTCTCTCTACTGATAGACATGAGCCTGCTACTCTCATCTCTCCCACTATCTACTGATAGACATGAGCCTGCTACTGTCATCTCTCCCTCTCTCTACTGATAGACATGAGCCTGCTACTGTCATCTCTCCCTCTCTCTCTACTGATAGACATGAGCCTGCTACTCTCAACTCTCCCTCTCTCTACTGATAGACATGAGCCTGCTACTCTCATCTCTCCCTCTCTCTACTGATAGACATGAGCCTGCTACTGTCATATCTCCCTCTCTCTAATCTGATAGACATGAGCCTGCTACTCTCATCTCTCCCTCTCTCTACTGATAGACATGAGCCTGCTACTCTCATCTCTCCCTCTCTCTACTCTGATAGACATGAGCCTGCTACTCTCATCTCTCCCACTCTCTACTGATAGACATGAGCCTGCTACTCTCATCTCTCCCTCTCTCTACTGATAGACATGAGCCTGCTACTCTCATCTCTCCCTCTCTCTACTCAGATAGACAAGAGCCTGCTACTCTCATCTCTCCCACTCTCTACTGATAGACATGAGCCTGCTACTCTCATCTCTCCCACTCTCTACTGATAGACATGAGCCTGCTACTCTCATCTCTCCCTCTCTCTACTCAGATAGACAAGAGCCTGCTACTCTCATCTCTCCCACTCTCTACTGATAGACATGAGCCTGCTACTCTCATCTCTCCCACTCTCTACTGATAGACATGAGCCTGCTACTCTCATCTCTCCCTCTCTCTCTACTGATAGACATGAGCCTGCTACTCTCATCTCTCTCTACTCTGATAGACATGAGCCTGCTACTGTCATCTCTCCCTCTCTCTACTCTGATAGACATGAGCCTGCTACTGTCATCTCTCCCTCTCTCTACTGATAGACATGAGCCTGCTACTGTCATCTCTCCCTCTCTCTACTCTGATAGACATGAGCCTGTTACTCTCATCTCTCCCTCTCTCTCTACTGATAGACATGAGCCTGCTACTCTCATCTCTCCCTCTCTCTACTGATAGACATGAGCCTGCTACTCTCATCTCTCCCTCTCTCTACTGACAGATATGAGCCTGCTACTCTCATCTCTCCCTCTCTCTACTGATAGACATGAGCCTGCTACTCTCATCTCTCCCTCTCTCTACTGACAGATATGAGCCTGCTACTCTCATCTCTCCCTCTCTCTACTGATAGACATGAGCCTGCTACTCTCATCTCTCGCACTATCTACTGATAGACATGAGCCTGCTACTGTCATCTCTCCCTCTCTCTACTGATAGACATGAGCCTGCTACTGTCATCTCTCCCTCTCTCTACTCAGATAGACATGAGCCTGCTACTCTCATCTCTCCCTCTCTCTACTGATAGATATGAGCCTGTTACTCTCATCTCTCCCTCTCTCTACTGATAGACATGAGCCTGTTACTCTCATCTCTCCCTCTCTCTACTGATAGACATGAGCCTGCTACTCTCATCTCTCCCTCTCTCTACTCTGATAGACATGAGCCTGCTACTCTCATCTCTCCCACTCTCTACTGATAGACATGAGCCTGCTACTCTCATCTCTCCCTCTCTCTACTGATAGACATGAGCCTGCTACTCTCATCTCTCCCTCTCTCTACTCAGATAGACAAGAGCCTGCTACTCTCATCTCTCCCACTCTCTACTGATAGACATGAGCCTGCTACTCTCATCTCTCCCACTCTCTACTGATAGACATGAGCCTGCTACTCTCATCTCTCCCTCTCTCTACTCAGATAGACAAGAGCCTGCTACTCTCATCTCTCCCACTCTCTACTGATAGACATGAGCCTGCTACTCTCATCTCTCCCACTCTCTACTGATAGACATGAGCCTGCTACTCTCATCTCTCCCTCTCTCTCTACTGATAGACATGAGCCTGCTACTGTCATCTCTCCCTCTCTCTACTGATAGACATGAGCCTGCTACTGTCATCTCTCCCTCTCTCTCTACTGATAGACATGAGCCTGCTACTCTCAACTCTCCCTCTCTCTACTGATAGACATGAGCCTGCTACTCTCATCTCTCCCTCTCTCTACTGATAGACATGAGCCTGCTACTGTCATATCTCCCTCTCTCTAATCTGATAGACATGAGCCTGCTACTCTCATCTCTCCCTCTCTCTACTGATAGACATGAGCCTGCTACTCTCATCTCTCCCTCTCTCTACTCTGATAGACATGAGCCTGCTACTCTCATCTCTCCCACTCTCTACTGATAGACATGAGCCTGCTACTCTCATCTCTCCCTCTCTCTACTGATAGACATGAGCCTGCTACTCTCATCTCTCCCTCTCTCTACTCAGATAGACAAGAGCCTGCTACTCTCATCTCTCCCACTCTCTACTGATAGACATGAGCCTGCTACTCTCATCTCTCCCACTCTCTACTGATAGACATGAGCCTGCTACTCTCATCTCTCCCTCTCTCTACTCAGATAGACAAGAGCCTGCTACTCTCATCTCTCCCACTCTCTACTGATAGACATGAGCCTGCTACTCTCATCTCTCCCACTCTCTACTGATAGACATGAGCCTGCTACTCTCATCTCTCCCTCTCTCTCTACTGATAGACATGAGCCTGCTACTCTCATCTCTCTCTACTCTGATAGACATGAGCCTGCTACTGTCATCTCTCCCTCTCTCTACTCTGATAGACATGAGCCTGCTACTGTCATCTCTCCCTCTCTCTACTGATAGACATGAGCCTGCTACTGTCATCTCTCCCTCTCTCTACTCTGATAGACATGAGCCTGTTACTCTCATCTCTCCCTCTCTCTCTACTGATAGACATGAGCCTGCTACTCTCATCTCTCCCTCTCTCTACTGATAGACATGAGCCTGCTACTCTCATCTCTCCCTCTCTCTACTGACAGATATGAGCCTGCTACTCTCATCTCTCCCTCTCTCTACTGATAGACATGAGCCTGCTACTCTCATCTCTCCCTCTCTCTACTGACAGATATGAGCCTGCTACTCTCATCTCTCCCTCTCTCTACTGATAGACATGAGCCTGCTACTCTCATCTCTCCCACTATCTACTGATAGACATGAGCCTGCTACTGTCATCTCTCCCTCTCTCTACTGATAGACATGAGCCTGCTACTGTCATCTCTCCCTCTCTCTACTCAGATAGACATGAGCCTGCTACTCTCATCTCTCCCTCTCTCTACTGATAGATATGAGCCTGTTACTCTCATCTCTCCCTCTCTCTACTGATAGACATGAGCCTGTTACTCTCATCTCTCCCTCTCTCTACTGATAGACATGAGCCTGCTACTCTCATCTCTCCCTCTCTCTACTCTGATAGACATGAGCCTGCTACTCTCATCTCTCCCACTCTCTACTGATAGACATGAGCCTGCTACTCTCATCTCTCCCTCTCTCTACTGATAGACATGAGCCTGCTACTCTCATCTCTCCCTCTCTCTACTCAGATAGACAAGAGCCTGCTACTCTCATCTCTCCCACTCTCTACTGATAGACATGAGCCTGCTACTCTCATCTCTCCCACTCTCTACTGATAGACATGAGCCTGCTACTCTCATCTCTCCCTCTCTCTACTCAGATAGACAAGAGCCTGCTACTCTCATCTCTCCCACTCTCTACTGATAGACATGAGCCTGCTACTCTCATCTCTCCCACTCTCTACTGATAGACATGAGCCTGCTACTCTCATCTCTCCCTCTCTCTCTACTGATAGACATGAGCCTGCTACTCTCATCTCTCTCTACTCTGATAGACATGAGCCTGCTACTGTCATCTCTCCCTCTCTCTACTCTGATAGACATGAGCCTGCTACTGTCATCTCTCCCTCTCTCTACTGATAGACATGAGCCTGCTACTGTCATCTCTCCCTCTCTCTACTCTGATAGACATGAGCCTGTTACTCTCATCTCTCCCTCTCTCTCTACTGATAGACATGAGCCTGCTACTCTCATCTCTCCCTCTCTCTACTGATAGACATGAGCCTGCTACTCTCATCTCTCCCTCTCTCTACTGACAGATATGAGCCTGCTACTCTCATCTCTCCCTCTCTCTACTGATAGACATGAGCCTGCTACTCTCATCTCTCCCTCTCTCTACTGACAGATATGAGCCTGCTACTCTCATCTCTCCCTCTCTCTACTGATAGACATGAGCCTGCTACTCTCATCTCTCCCACTATCTACTGATAGACATGAGCCTGCTACTGTCATCTCTCCCTCTCTCTACTGATAGACATGAGCCTGCTACTGTCATCTCTCCCTCTCTCTACTCAGATAGACATGAGCCTGCTACTCTCATCTCTCCCTCTCTCTACTGATAGATATGAGCCTGTTACTCTCATCTCTCCCTCTCTCTACTGATAGACATGAGCCTGTTACTCTCATCTCTCCCTCTCTCTACTCTGATAGACATGAGCCTGCTACTCTCATCTCTCCCTCTCTCTACTCTGATAGACATGAGCCTGCTACTCTCATCTCTCCCTCTCTCTACTGACAGATATGAGCCTGCTACTCTCATCTCTCCCTCTCTCTCTACTGATAGACATGAGCCTGCTACTCTCATCTCTCCCACTCTCTCTACTGATAGATATGAGCCTGCTACTCTCATCTCTCCCTCTCTCTACTGATAGACATGAGCCTGCTACTCTCATCTCTCCCTCTCTCTACTGATAGACATGAGCCTGCTACTCTCATCTCTCCCTCTCTCTACTGATAGACATGAGCCTGCTACTCTAATCTCTCCCTCTCTCTACTGATAGATATGAGCCTGCTACTCTCATCTCTCCCACTCTCTACTGATAGACATGAGCCTGCTACTCTCATCTCTCCCTCTCTATACTGATAGACATTAGCCTGCTACTCTCATCTCTCCCTCTCTCTACTGATAGATATGAGCCTGCTACTCATCTCTCCCTCTCTCTACTGATAGACATTAGCCTGCTACTCTCATCTCTCCCTCTCTCTACTGATAGATATGAGCCTGCTACTCTCATCTCTCCCACTCTCTACTGACAGATATGAGCCTGCTACTCTCATCTCTCCCTCTCTCTACTGATAGACATGAGCCTGCTACTCTCATCTCTCCCTCTCTCTACTGATAGACATGAGCCTGCTACTCTCATCTCTCCCTCTCTCTACTGATAGACATGAGCCTGCTACTCTCATCTCTCCCACTCTCTACTGATAGACATGAGCCTGCTACTCTCATCTCTCCCTCTCTCTACTCTGATAGACATGAGCCTGCTACTGTCATCTCTCCCTCTCTCTACTCTGACAGATATGAGCCTGCTACTCTCATCTCTCCCTCTCTCTACTGACAGATATGAGCCTGCTACTCTCATCTCTCCCTCTCTCTACTGATAGACATTAGCCTGCTACTCTCATCTCTCCCTCTCTCTACTGATAGATATGAGCCTGCTACTCTCATCTCTCCCTCTCTCTACTCTGATAGACATTAGCCTGCTACTCTCATCTTTCCCTCTCTCTACTGATAGATATGAGCCTGCTACTCTCATCTCTCCCTCTCTCTACTCTGATAGACATGAGCCTGCTACTCTCATCTCTCCCTCTCTCTACTCTGATAGACATGAGCCTGCTACTCTCATCTCTCCCACTCTCTACTCTGATAGACATGAGCCTGTTACTCTCATCTCTCCCTCTCTCTACTGATAGACATGAGCCTGCTACTCTCATCTCTCCCTCTCTCTACTGATAGACATGAGCCTGCTACTCTCATCTCTCCCTCTCTCTACTGAGACATGAGCCTGCTACTCTCATCTCTCCCTCTCTCTACTCTGATAGACATGAGCCTGCTACTCTCATCTCTCCCTCTCTCTCTACTCTGATAGACATGAGCCTGCTACTCTCATCTCTCCCTCTCTCTACTGATAGACATGAGCCTGCTACTCTCATCTCTCCCTCTCTCTACTGATAGACATGAGCCTGCTACTCTCATCTCTCCCTCTCTCTACTCAGTTAGACATGAGCCTGCTACTCTCATCTCTCCCACTCTCTACTGATAGACATGAGCCTGCTACTCTCATCTCTCCCACTCTCTACTGATAGACATGAGCCTGCTACTCTCATCTCTCCCACTCTCTACTGATAGATATGAGCCTGCTACTCTCATCTCTCCCTCTCTCTACTCAGATAGACATGAGCCTGCTACTCTCATCTCTCCCACTCTCTACTGATAGACATGAGCCTGCTACTCTCATCTCTCCCACTCTCTACTGATAGACATGAGCCTGCTACTCTCATCTCTCCCTCTCTCTACTGATAGATATGAGCCTGCTACTCTCATCTCTCCCTCTCTCTACTCAGATAGACATGAGCCTGCTACTCTCATCTCACCCTCTCTCTACTGATAGACATGAGCCTGCTACTCTCATCTCTCCCACTCTCTACTGATAGACATGAGCCTGCTACTCTCATCTCTCCCTCTCTCTACTGATAGACATGAGCCTGCTACTCTCATCTCTCCCTCTCTCTCTACTGATAGATATGAGCCTGCTACTCTCATCTCTCCCTCTCTCTACTGATAGACATGAGCCTGCTACTCTCATCTCTCCCTCTCTCTACTGATAGACATAAGCCTGCTACTCTCATCTCTCCCTCTCTCTCTACTGATAGACATGAGCCTGCTACTCTCATCTCTCCCTCTCTCTACTGATAGACATGAGCCTGCTACTCTCATCTCTCCCTCTCTCTACTCTGATAGACATTAGCCTGCTACTCTCATCTCTCCCTCTCTCTACTCTGATAGACAATAGCCTGCTACTCTCATCTCTCCCTCTCTCTACTGATAGACATGAGCCTGCTACTCTCATCTCTCCCTCTCTCTACTGATAGACATGAGCCTGCTACTCTCATCTCTCCCTCTCTCTACTGATAGACATGAGCCTGCTACTCTCATCTCTCCCTCTCTCTACTCTGATAGACATGAGCCTGCTACTCTCATCTCTCCCTCTCTCTACTGACAGATATGAGCCTGCTACTCTCATCTCTCCCTCTCTCTACTGATAGACATGAGCCTGCTACTCTCATCTCTCCCTCTCTCTACTGATAGACATGAGCCTGCTACTGTCATCTCTCCCTCTCTCTACTCTGATAGACATGAGCCTGCTACTGTCATATCTCCCTCTCTCTACTCTGATAGACATGAGCCTGCTACTCTCATCTCTCCCTCTCTCTACTGATAGACATGAGCCTGCTACTCTCATCTCTCCCTCTCTCTACTGATAGACATGAGCCTGCTACTCTCATCTCTCCCTCTCTCTCTACTGATAGACATGAGCCTGCTACTGTCATCTCTCCCTCTCTCTCTACTGATAGACATGAGCCTGCTACTCTCATCTCTCCCTCTCTCTACTCTGATAGACATTAGCCTGCTACTCTCATCTCTCCCTCTCTCTACTGATAGACATGAGCCTGCTACTGTCATCTCTCCCTCTCTCTCTACTGATAGACATGAGCCTGCTACTCTCATCTCTCCCTCTCTCTACTGATAGACATGAGCCTGCTACTCTCATCTCTCCCTCTCTCTACTGATAGACATGAGCCTGCTACTCTCATCTCTCCCTCTCTCTACTGATAGACATGAGCCTGCTACTCTCATCTCTCCCTCTCTCTACTCTGATAGACATGAGCCTGCTACTCTCATCTCTCCCTCTCTCTACTGACAGATATGAGCCTGCTACTCTCATCTCTCCCTCTCTCTACTGATAGACATGAGCCTGCTACTCTCATCTCTCCCTCTCTCTACTGATAGACATGAGCCTGCTACTCTCATCTCTCCCTCTCTCTACTCTGATAGACATGAGCCTGCTACTCTCATCTCTCCCTCTCTCTACTGACAGACATGAGCCTGCTACTCTCATCTCTCCCTCTCTCTACTGATAGACATGAGCCTGCTACTGTCATCTCTCCCTCTCTCTACTCTGATAGACATGAGCCTGCTACTGTCATATCTCCCTCTCTCTACTCTGATAGACATTAGCCTGCTACTCTCATCTCTCCCTCTCTCTACTGATAGATATGAGCCTGCTACTCTCATCTCTCCCTCTCTCTACTGATAGACATGAGCCTGCTACTCTCATGTCTCCCTCTCTACTGATAGACATGAGCCTGCTACTCTCATCTCTCCCTCTCTCTACTCTGATAGACATGAGCCTGCTACTGTCATCTCTCCCTCTCTCTACTCTGATAGACATGAGCCTGCTACTCTAATCTCTCCCTCTCTCTACTGATAGACATGAGCCTGCTACTCTCATCTCTCCCTCTCTCTACTGATAGACATGAGCCTGCTACTCTCATCTCTCCCTCTCTCTACTCAGATAGACATGAGCCTGTTACTCTCATCTCTCCCTCTCTCTACTCAGATAGACATGAGCCTGCTACTCTCATCTCTCCCACTCTCTACTGATAGACATGAGCCTGCTACTCTCATCTCTCCCACTCTCTACTGATAGACATGAGCCTGCTACTCTCATCTCTCCCTCTCTCTACTGATAGATATGAGCCTGCTACTCTCATCTCTCCCTCTCTCTACTGATAGACATGAGCCTGCTACTCTCATCTCTCCCACTCTCTACTGACAGATATGAGCCTGCTACTCTCATCTCTCCCTCTCTCTACTGATAGATATGAGCCTGCTACTCTCATCTCTCCCTCTCTCTACTGATAGACATGAGCCTGCTACTCTCATCTCTCTCTCTCTCTACTGATAGACATGAGCCTGCTACTCTCATCTCTCCCTCTCTCTACTGATAGACATGAGCCTGCTACTCTCATCTCTCCCTCTCTCTACTGATAGACATGAGCCTGCTACTCTCATCTCTCCCTCTCTCTCTACTGATAGACATGAGCCTGCTACTCTCATCTCTCCCTCTCTCTACTGATAGACATGAGCCTGCTACTCTCATCTCTCCCTCTCTCTACTGATAGACATGAGCCTGCTACTCTCATCTCTCCCTCTCTCTACTCTGATAGACATGAGCCTGCTACTGTCATCTCTCCCTCTCTCTACTCTGATAGACATGAGCCTGCTACTGTCATCTCTCCCTCTCTCTACTCTGATAGACATGAGCCTGCTACTGTCATCTCTCCCTCTCTCTACTCTGATAGACATGAGCCTGCTACTCTCATCTCTCCCTCTCTCTACTGATAGACATGAGCCTGCTACTCTCATCTCTCCCTCTCTCTACTGATAGACATGAGCCTGCTACTCTCATCTCTCCCACTCTCTCTACTGATAGACATGAGCCTGCTACTCTCATCTCTCCCTCTCTCTACTGATAGACATGAGCCTGCTACTCTCATCTCTCCCTCTCTCTACTGATAGATATGAGCCTGCTACTCTCATCTCTCCCTCTATCTACTGATAGACATGAGCCTGCTACTCTCATCTCTCCCACTCTCTCTACTGATAGACATGAGCCTGCTACTCTCATCTCTCCCACTCTCTCTACTGATAGACATGAGCATGCTACTCTCATCTCTCCCTCTCTCTACTGATAGATATGAGCCTGCTACTCTCATCTCTCCCTCTCTCTACTGATAGATATGAGCCTGCTACTCTCATCTCTCCCTCTCTCTACTCAGATAGACATGAGCCTGCTACTCTCATCTCTCCCACTCTCTACTGATAGACATGAGCCTGCTACTCTCATCTCTCCCTCTCTACTGATAGATATGAGCCTGCTACTGTCATCTCTCCCTCTATCTACTCAGATAGACATGAGCCTGCTACTCTCATCTCTCCCTCTCTCTACTGATAGACATGAGCCTGCTACTCTCATCTCTCCCTCTCTCTACTGACAGACATGAGCCTGCTACTCTCATCTCTCCCACTCTCTACTGATAGACATGAGCCTGCTACTCTCATCTCTCCCTCTCTCTCTACTGATAGACATAAGCCTGTTACTCTCATCTCTCCCACTCTCTACTGATAGATATGAGCCTGCTACTCTCATCTCTCCCTCTCTCTACTGATAGACATGAGCCTGCTACTCTCATCTCTCCCACTCTCTACTGACAGATATGAGCCTGCTACTCTCATCTCTCCCTCTCTCTACTGATAGACATGAGCCTGCTACTCTCATCTCTCCCACTCTCTACTGACAGATATGAGCCTGCTACTCTATAAATATTATTTACTATAAATATATATTTTTAATGCGTTCTGGTGCCTCACCCGGGTCACCTCCCTCTCGGGCTCAATTTTTGTTCCGGCACATTTCAATTTACAAATGAAGCACTTGGGGAAGGACCTTTCCTGTTTCAACATTACAATGCTCCTGTGCACAAAGCGAGGTCCATACAAAAATGGTGGCCTGCACAGAGCCCTGACCTCAACTCCATCGAATACCTTTGGGATGAATTGGAACGCCGATTGCGAGCCATGCCTAATCCACCAACATCAGTGCCACATCAGTGCCCGACCTCACCAATGCTCTTCAAATCATATCAAACTTTATTTGTCACATGCGCCAAATACAAATATAGACTTTACCGTGAAATGCTTACTTACAAGCCCTTAACCAACAGCGCAGTTCAAGAATAGTTAAGAAAATATTTACCAAGTAGGCTAAAATATAAAGTTATAATAAAAAGTAACACAATACGAATAATAATAATGAGGCTATATACAGGGGGTGTAGGTGGGGGTGAAGTGACTATGCATAGATAAATAACAGCGAGTAGCAGCAGTGTACAAAAGGGTGGGGGGGGGGTCAATGTAAATTGTCCTGTGGTGATTCTGTCGAGGAGCCTTTGTCCTAAACTTGACGCTCCGGTACCGCTCGCCATACGGTAGCAGAGAAAACAGTCGATAACTTGGGTGACTGGAGTCTCAGACAATTTTATGGGCTTTCCTGGATGGTAGGGAGCTTGGCCCCAGTGAAGTACTGGACCGTTCGCCCTACACTCTGTAGCTCCTTACAGTCAGATGCCGAGCAGTTGTCATACCAGGCGATGATTCAACCGGTCAGGATGCTCTCAATGGTGCAGCTGTAGAACCTTTTGAGGATCTGGGAACCCATGCCAAATCTTTTCAGTCTCCTGAAGGGGAAAAGGTTTTGTCGTGCCGTCTTCACGACTGTCTTGGTATGTTTGGACCATGATAGTTCGTTGGTGATGTGGACACGAAGGAACTTGAAACTCTCGACCCGCTCCACTACAGCCCCGTCGATGTTAATGGGGGCCTGTTCGGCCCTCCTTTTCCTGTAGTCCACGATCAGCTCCTTTGTCTTGCTCACATTGAGGGAGAGGCTGTTGTCCTGGCACCACACTGACAGTTATCTGACCTCCTCTCTATAGGCCGTCTCGTCGTTGTCGGTGATCAGGCCTACCACTGTTGTGTTGTCTGCAAACTTAATGATGGTGTTGGAGTCGTGTTTGGCCACACGGTCGTGGGTGAACAGGGAGTACAGGAGGGGACTAAGTACACACCCCTGAGGTGCCCCAGTGTTAAGGATCAGCGTGGCAGACGTGTTGTTGCCTACCCTTACCAACTGGGGACGGATCCAGTTGCAGAGGGAGGTGTTTAGTTCCAGAGTTCTTGGCTTAGTGATGAGCTACGTGGGCACTATGGTGTTGAATGCTGAGCTCTACTCAATGAACAGCATTCTCACATACAGTTGAAGTCGGAAGTTTACATACACTTAGGTTGGAGTCATAAAAACTCGTTTTTCAACCACTCCACAAATTTCATGTTAACAAACTATAGTTTTGGCAAGTCGGACATCTTCTTTGTGCATGACAGAAGTAATTTTTCCAACAATTGTTTTCAGACAGATTATTTCACTAATAATTCACTGTATCACAATTCCAGTGGGTCAGAAGTTGACTAAGTTGACTGTGCCTTTAAGTTGACTGTGCCTTTAACCAGCTTGGAAAATTCCAGAAAATGGTGTCATGGATTTAGAAGCTTCTGATAAGCTAATTGACATAATTTGAGTCAATTGGAAGTGTACCTGTGGATGTATTTCAAGGCCTCCCATCAAACTCAGTGCCTCTTTGCTTGACATCATAGAAAAATCTAAAGAAATCAGCCAAGACCTCAGAAAAAAGATTACTAGACCTCCACAAGTCTGGTTCATCCTTGGGAACAATTTCCAAATGCCTGAAGGTACCAAGTTCATCTATACAAACAATAGTACGCAAGTATAAACACCATGGGACCACGCAGCCATCATACCGCTTAGGAAGGAGACACGTTCTGTCTCCTGGACATCTCCAGGAGTACTTGGTGCGAAAAGTGCAAATCAATCCCAGAACAACAGCAAATGACCTTGTGAAGATGCTGGAGGAAACAGGTACAAAAGTATCTATATCCATAGTAAAACTAATCCTATATCGACATAACCTGAAAGGCCGCTCAGCAAGGAAGAAGCAACTGCTCCAAAACCGCCAGAAAAAAAGCCAGACTACGGATTGCAACTGCACATGGGGACAAAGATCGTACTTTTTGGAGAAATGTCCTCTGGTCTGATGAAACAAAAATACAACTGTTTGGCCATAATGACCATTGTTATGTTAGGAGGAAAAAGGGGGAGGCTTGCAAGCCGAAGAACACCATCCCAACCGTGAAGCACGGGGGTGGCAGCATCATGTTTTGGGGGTTCTTTGCTGCAGGAGGGACTAGTGCACTTCACAAAATAGATTGCATCATGTGGGAGGAAAATTATGTGGATATATTGAAGCAACTTAAGACATCAGTCAGGAAGTTAAAGCTTGGTCACAAATGGGTCTTCTAAATGGACAATGACCACAAGCAAACTTCCAAAGTTGTGGCAAAATGGCTTAAGGACAACAAAGTCAAGGCATTGGAGTGGCCATCACAAAGCCCTGACCTCAATCCCATAGAAGATTTGTTGGCAGAACTGAAAAAGTCTGTGCGAGCAAGGAGGCCTACAAACCTGACTCAGTTACACCAGCTCTGTCAGGAGGAATGGGCCAAAATTCACCCAACTTATTCTGGGAAGCTTGTGGAAGGTTACCCAAAATGTTAGACCCAAGTTAAACAATTTAAAGGCAATGCTACCAAATACTAATTGAGTGTATGTAGACTTCTGACTCACTGGGAATGTGATGAAATAAATCATTCTCTCCACTATTATTCTGACATTTCACATTCTTAAAATAAAGTGCTGATCCTAACTTACCTAAGACAGGGAATTTTACGAGGATTAAATGTCAGGAATTGTGAAAAACTGAGTTTAAATGTATTTGGTTAAGGTTTATGTAAACTTCCGACTTCAACTGTATATCGCCATAACCTGAAAGGCCGCTCAGCAAGGAAGATGCCACTGCTCAAAAACTGCCATAAAAAAGCCAGACTATGGTTTGCAACTGCACATGGGGACAAATATTGTACTTTTTTACAATAATAGAACTGTTTGGCCGTAATGATCATCAATATTTTTGGAGGAAAAGGGGGACCGCACCATGCCAAACATGAAGCACGGGGGTGGCAGCATCATGTTGTGGGGGTGCTTTGCTGCAGGAGGGTCTGGTGCACTTTACAAAATAGATGGCATCATGAGGGAGGAAAATTATGTGGATATATTGAAGCAACATCTCAAGACATCAGTCAGGAAGTTGAAGCTTGGTTGCAAATGGGTCTTGTGACCCCAAGCATACTTCCAAAGTTGTGACAAAATGGCTTAAGGACAACAAAGTCAAGGTATTGGAGTGGCCATCACAAAGAGCCAATTGTAGTGGGTCTAGGGCACATATGTCAGAGTCAAGGCCCGCGGGCCACATCCGGCCCGCGAGAAGGTTTTTTACGGCCCCTGGGATGATCTTGATTTATTATTAGAACCGGCCCGCAGACCGCAGCAAGCCGGCAGCCCGCAGATCTTTTACACGCACCAATACTACATTTCCCACAATGCAACGGTGACGCACCGAGCAGTAGGCTGCTTCATTTCAATATTTATTGGCACAGCAGTCGTCAGCATCACAGTAAAATTTACTTTCAGATACCCATCAAAAATGGCAAAACGGAAGGTGGACACTGAGAACCGGGGGTTTCAAACAAGGTGGGAGTCGGAGTATATGTTCACGGAGGTAGCTGGAAAACCTGTGTGTCTTCTGTGTGGAGAAAGTGTGGCGGTACTGAAAGAGTATAATCTGAGACGACATTATGAAACGAAACACGCGGACAAAAACAAGAATATGGACATGGAACAAAGGCTACAAAAGGCAGAGGAATTAAAACGAGGCCTCAAATCTCGACAGGCTCTGTTCAAAAAAGCCAAATCACAAGGCCAGGCTGCTGTCAAGGCCAGTTTTATTTTGGCAGAAGAGATCGCTAAATCAGCCCGGCCATTTACGGAGGGGGATTTCATCAAAAACTGCATGATTAAAGTTGGTGACGAAGTTTGCCCAGAAAAAAGGCAACTCTTTTTAAATGTGAGTCTGAGCAGAAACACCATTGCCGAGAGAGTAGACCAGTTGTCCATCAATCTAAAAGAGCAGCTTGTGAAAAAGGGAAAAGATTTCATTGCATATTCCTTGGCTGTGGATGAGAGCACCGACATTTCTGACATTGCCCAGTTGTCAATTTTCATCCGCGGAGTGGACTCCAGCCTAAGCGTGACAGAGGAGTTTTTGGCTTTACGTCCTATGCATGGCACAACTACGGGGCATGATTTGTATGAAGAGGTGTCAAGATGTGTAAATGAGATGGAGCTGCCTTGGGAAAAACTCGTGGGTTTGACAACCGACGGAGCACCTGCGATGTGTGGACACAGGAGCGGACTGGTGGCGAAGATACGGGAAAAGATGCAAGAGGAAAACGCGACAGGTGAGCTGACAGCTTATCATTGTATCATACACCAGGAAGCGTTGTGCGGTAAAGCCTTGAAAATGGAGCATGTAATGAGCATCATCACGCGCACAGTTAACTTTATCAGAGCCAAAGGTTTGAATCACCGCCAGTTCAAGGCATTTCTGACGGAGTTAGAAACGGAGCATGGTGATTTGCCTTATCACACAGAGGTGCGATGGCTAAGCCAGGGAAAGGTGCTTCAAAGATGTTTCGAGCTTCGTGAGGAGATTTGTCTGTTCTTGGACAGCAAAGGGAAAGACACAACACAACTCCGAGACGAAATGTTTCTGTGTGAAATGGCTTTTCTGTGTGACATTACGAGTCATCTGAATGCAATGAACTTGCAGCTGCAGGGTCGGGATCATGTCATCTCTGATATGTACAGTACAGTGAAGGCATTTAAAACCAAACTGACTCTGTGGGAGACGCAGATGCGGAAAGAAAATTTGAGCCACTTTCCCAGCTGCCAGACCATGAAAGAGAAGCTCTCTACCAGTGCGTTCCCGAGCGCACAGTTGGCTGATAAAATAGGTATGCTTGCCGCTGACTTTCGACGCCGATTTGCTGACTTTGAAGCACAAAAAAGCAGGTTGGAACTGCTCGGTAACCCATTTGCTGTTGACGTGGAAAGCTCACCACCAAACCTCCAAATGGAGTTGATTGACCTCCAATGCAATGATGCACTGAGGGCAAAATATGCGGCAGTGGGTGCTGCGGAGTTCGCCCGTTTCCTCCCCGACACAATGCCCCAGCTGCGCATCCAGGCTGCTCAAACGTTGTCTATGTTTGGCAGCACATACCTGTGTGAACAACTGTTTTCTTTGATGAACCTGAACAAAACATCACACAGAAGTCGACTTACTGCTGAACACCTCCACTCAATTCTGAGGATTTCCTCAGCTCAGAGCCTTACCCCGAACATTGATGAACTTGTGGAAAAGATGGGACACCACCAAGTATCACCCTCAACCTCAAACAAGTGAACATTACTGTGCAATCACATATTTAGAGTTTTTACTCAGTTCAAGTTTAAAAGTTAAAGTTTAATATTTGTTTTCACTGCATGTTACTTCTCCTTAAACAAAGTGTTGTTTTTGATTAATAGATTTTTGCACTTTATTTTATTGTATTTCAATCCAATTATATTTTAAAAATATTTCAGTTGAGTGGATGATAGAAAATTGCTATTATTGTTTTTTTCTTTGAAGTAAATTTAGCCCACTTTTGCTAAAATAGAAAATATAGGCTACTGATGGTGCCTTGAATACCGGTTTCTTTCATTTAATGTTCATGTTATGGGGATTTTTATATAAAGGAAATTTGTCTTTTGTGTCTGTTGAAAATTAAAGATTACTGACAGAGCCATAAGAAAATATTGCTTTATTTATCTGATCATATTGGAATATATTTGTTAGGTTTTCAGTAGGTTCAATTAGGTTCACTAGACTATATGCGTCATTTAAAAATGTTTCAATGAACATTCGAACAGTCCGGCCCTCGGCTTGTAGCTAAATTTTTTATTTGGCCCTCCGTCCATTTGACTTTGACACCCCTGGTCTAGGGTGTCCGGGAGGATGCTGTTGATGTGAGCCATGACCAGCCTTTCAAAGCATTTCATGGCTACCGACGTGAGTGCCACGGGGCGGTAATCATTTAGGCAGATTACCTTCGCTTCCTCGGGCACAGGGACTACGGTGGTCTGCTTGAAACATGTAGGTATTACAGACTCAGTCAGGGAGAGATTGAAAATGTCAGTGAAGACACTTGGTCCGCGCATGCTTTGAGTAGACATCCTGGTAATCCGTTTGGCCCAACGGCTTTGTGAATGTTGACCTCTTTAATGGTTTTGCTCACATCGGCTACCGAGAGTGTTATCACACAGTCATCCAGAACAGCTGGTGCTCTCGTGCATGCTTCAGTGTTGCTTGCCTCAAAGCGAGCATAAAAGGCATTTAGTTCATCTGATAGGCTCATGTCACCTGGCAGTTCGCGCCTGGGTTCCCCTTTTTAGTCCATAATAGTTTTCAAGCCCTGCCACATCCAACGAGCATCAGAGCTGGTGTAGTATGATTCAATCTTAATCCTGTATTGACACTTTGCTTGTTTGATGGTTCCTCTGAGGGCATAGCGGGATTATTTATAAGAGTCCGGATTAGTCTCCCGCTCCTTGAAAGAGGCAGCTCTAGCCTTTAGCGCGATGCAGATGTTGCCTGTAATCCATTGCTTCTGGTTGGAATATGTACGTACAGTCACTGTGGGGACGACGTTGTCGATGCACTTATTGATAAAGCCGATGACTGAGGTGGTGTACTCCTCAATGATGAAGATGAATCCCGGAACAAAACAGTCCTGTAGTGTTGCATCCGCGTCATCTGACCACTTCCGTATTGAGCGAGTCACTGGTACTTCCTGCTTTAGTTTTTGCTTGTAAGCAGGAATCAGGAGGATATAATTATGGTCAGATTTGCCAAATGGAGGGCGGGGGAGAGCTTTGTATGCATCTCTGTGTGTGGAGTAAAGGTGGTCTAGGATTTTTTTTCTCTGGTTGCACGTGACATGCTGGTAAAAATTTGGTAAACTGATTTAAGTTTGCCTGCATTAAAGTCCCCGGCCATTAGGGGCGCCGCTTCTGGGTGAGCATTTTCTTTTTTGCTTATGACCTTATAGAGTTGGTTGAGAGCGGTCTTAGTGCCAGCTTCGTTCTGTAATGGTAAATAGACGGCTACGAATAATATAGATGAGAACTCTCTTGGTAGATAGTGTGGTCTACAGCTTATCATAAGGTACTCTACCTCAGGCGAGCAATACCTCGAGACTTCTTTAATATTAGACATCGTGCACTAGCTGTTATTGACAAATAGACACACACCCCCACTCCTCATCTTACCAGAGGTAGCGTCTCTGTTCTGCAGAGAAAATCCCGCTAGCTCTATGTTGTCCATTTCGTTGTTCAGCCACTTCTCGGTGAAACATAAGATGTTACAGTTTTTGATGTCCCGTTGGTAGGATAATCTTAATCTTTGGTCATCAATTTTATTTTCCAATGATTGCACATTAGCAAGAAGAACGGATGGCAGTTCACTCGCTCGGCTGCGGATTCTCAGAAGGTTGCCCGATCTGCGGCCCCTTTTCCTGCGTCTTATCTTCATGCAAAAGGCGTGGATCTGGGCCTGTTCCAGTGAAAGCAGGATATCCTTCTCGTCGGACTCGTCTTGTGGCTGAATGGAAGCAAGCCCCGCAGCAATGTTCCAACATCTAGTGGAAAGCCTTCCCAGAAGAGTGGAGGATGTTATAGCAGCAAAGGGGAGACCAACTCCATATTATTATGCCTATGATTTTGGAATGAGATGTTCAACGAGCAGGTTTCTACATACTTTTGGTCATGTAGTGTATGCTGTGTGGTCTTCCCACTACAACTCCGTAAAGCATGCAGTTTATTAGGCTACAGATTAAATAAATGATGAATTTCACAGGGTGGAGAAAGTGCACGGTGATTGATGAGCTTGATGCTGCTTTACAATAAATATTGAGGGTCTTAGTGGCATGATGATCGATGCTTGGCTGCCGTTTGACAAATACAAATGGGTCCATAATAGGAATCTCATCATGTAGGTAATTTATCCACACTGTCTGCGAGCTGTTGGCTAGAGCAGTCGTGCAAAGACCAGAGTGGGCACATTCTCTATATAAGGCAATTTGTTTTGTGCCAAAACGATCAGTAGATTCAAAAAAGCAATAGATTAAAAATAATTGTATTTTTAATTCGGTGTATGAGAATTTAACTGCAAAATAATTTTTTATGTGCATTACGTCATCACACACAGCTTTTATCTGTATCAAGTCAATTTAATGGAGAAAAAAAAAATCGCTGGTGGGAAAATGCGCATGTTGTTTTTATGCAGATTTTTTAAATAAATCGCATAAAAATCTGGAAACCTAGCTAATGGCAGGAATTAACAGCCAACTACGGCAGCTAAGTGTTGACTCAAATCATTTCATTTTAATACGTCATTGAGAACAGGGCTTGGCCTTGAGCCACAGGAACTGGCCCATGCCACAGAAGGTTCAATGACATGAACTAAATTCAATCTTCTAATAAGAGAAACACATGGCTTCTTTGAAGTGCAGCACAGAAGCTTAACTGTAGTGCAAAATGTAGGGACCACTTCACAATGCCCTGTGCAATGTCCACCAAGCCCTGTACAGGGGGACCCTCCTGGCTTCCTGAGGGAAAACATAGAACAATGTGCCTCACCCCTGGGGCCGGAGGTACCGGTGCCTGAGGTGATTCCCTTGGGAGAACTGGAGGATTTCCAGCTCTGATCCAGACATAGATAAGAGCCTGTGAGTGACACTGTGTTTACTGCCAGACAGGCCAGGTCAGTGGACCTATGTTGGCATATAAACACACCCACCCCGGGTGAGGTGGGGTCCTATCTGGATTTCCGTCTGTATTTCTCTGCATTGTCAGATGAAGTCTAAACTTGTGCTTCTGTGATTATCAAACACCCACATGCTTTTTTAACTCATGTTGTCATTTTTAATTCATGATAGCCATCTTGTCATGGCTGGTATCCGAAAAAAATGTATCTCCTTCCAGGCTTACAATCAGCAGCATTACAGTGATTGTAGAGCCGACATTGGAGCCTGTAGCCTGATTTCCCCCACCTCTTCAACCCTGTAATAAAACATAAAGGACTGCTGTGTTCCCGACGAATCCCAAGCTGCTGAGAGGACATCTGCTTGTTCTGGCACTGTGAAGTGTTAGCAGCACATTGCCCTTCCAGGGGGCAGCCTGTGGTTGAGTCCCACATGCTAGGCCTCTTAGGCATGCAGACATCCCTAACAATCACCTGGTGACCAGCCCCTAAGTGGCCTTGAAGTATGACCCCCTGTTTATTGAGAACTAACAGAAGGGAAAGAATATGAAAGGGGAGAAAAACAATGGGGAAATGTTTGTTTTAAAATGTTGAAAGTAAAATTGTTCAGTAATTGTGCTGTTCCATTTGATTATTTGCCTGGACAAAATAGAATTACTGGACCTCTCACCAGTGCTTCAATTGTACATTGAGACATGCCGGAACAAAAACGGAGCCCGGGGGGGGGGGGGGGGTGACTCGGGGTGCTCTGAGGTACCAGAACACATTAAAAAGATCTCCTTTATAATAAAGCATTGTCATCGATTTTGCTTACTGGCAAAGAGTAGTAGAGTAGAGGCGCTTGCAAAAGTAGCCTCGGGTTTGGGAAAAATGTGGCCTTTATAATTGCATTTCATACAATTCTACATCATTTTAGATGACTGGAGACTTGAATATTTTTTAATACCTCACAAATGATCGAAATGACAGGTTACTTTGACACTGAGATCAATAAAAACGACCTTGTCTTCAATCAATCAATAGCCTAGACCTAGTTGTGTGGAGACACACATATTGTACAATATGAGGAAATTATAATCCTAAAAAAGCTTTCCAGTTTCACTGACTCACCCAATGATGCTCAGCTCACTCACCCAATGATGCTCAGCTCACTCACCCAATGATGCTCAGCTCACTCACACAATGATGCTCAGCTCACTCACCCAAAGATGCTCAGCTCACTCACCCAATGATGCTCAGCTCACTCACTGACGATGGCAGGTGCATGCTGAAAGCTTCTCTCTTGTTTTAGATTCAGAGTGTTTAATAGTCACATGTACAGGGTTGCAGGTGTGATTGCAGGGTACAGTGAAAGTCTTAGGCTTGGAAATCCGACATGCAGGACTAGTGAAATAATAGAATGAAAATGGTCATAAAAACAATAGAAATAGCACTGTATACATAATACAACTGTGGCAGTGAATAAATACATGTCCATTGGTGTGGAGGCAGAGTAAAGACTGTTGAGGGGGTGGGGTGGAGGCAGAGTAAAGACTGTTGAGGGGGTGGGGTGGAGGCAGAGTAAAGACTGTTGAGGGGGTGGGGTGGAGGCAGAGTAAAGACTGTTGAGGGGGTGGGGTGGAGGCAGAGTAAAGACTGTTGAGGGGGTGGGGTGGAGGCAGAGTAAAGACTGTTGAGGGGGTGGGGTGGAGGCAGAGTAAAGACTGTTGAGGGGGTGGGGTGGAGGCAGAGTAAAGACTGTTGAGGGGTGGGGTGGAGGCAGAGTAAAGACTTGAGGTGGTGGGGTGGAGGCAGAGTAAAGACTGTTGAGGGGGTGGGGTGGAGGCAGAGTAAAGACTGTTGAGGGGGTGGGGTGGAGGCAGAGTAAAGACTGAGGGGGTGGGGTGGAGGCAGAGTAAAGACTGTTGAGGGGGTGGGGTGGAGTGGAGGCAGAGTAAAGACTGTTGAGGGGGTGGGGTGGAGGCAGAGTAAAGACTGTTGAGGGGGTGGGGTGGAGGCAGAGTAAAGACTGTTGAGGGGGTGGGGTGGAGGCAGAGTAAAGACTATTGAGGGGGTGGGGTGGAGGCAGAGTAAAGACTGTTGAAGGGGTGGGGTGGAGGCAGAGTAAAGACTGTTGAGGGGGTGGGGTGGAGGCAGAGTAAAGACTGTTGAGGTGGTGGGGTGGAGGCAGAGTAAAGACTGTTGAGGGGGTGGGGTGGAGGCAGAGTAAAGACTATTGAGGGGGTGGGGTGGAGGCAGAGTAAAGACTGTTGAAGGGGTGGGGTGGAGGCAGAGTAAAGACTGTTGAGGGGGTGGGGTGGAGGCAGAGTAAAGACTGTTGAGGGGGTGGGGTGGAGGCAGAGTAAAGACTGTTGAGGGGGTGGGGTGGAGGCAGAGTAAAGACTGTTGAGGTGGAGGCAGAGTAAAGACTGTTGAGGGGGTGGGGTGGAGTGGAGGCAGAGTAAAGACTGTTGAGGTGGTGGGGTGGAGGCAGAGTAAAGACTGTTGAGGGGGTGGGGTGGAGGTAGAGTAAAGACTGTTGAGGGGGTGGGGTGGAGGTAGAGTAAAGACTGTTGAGGGGGTGGGGTGGAGGCAGAGTAAAGACTGTTGAGGGGGTGGGGTGGAGGCAGAGTAAAGGCTGTTGAGGTGGTGGGGTGGAGGCAGAGTAAAGACTATTGAGGGGGTGGGGTGGAGGCAGAGTAAAGACTGTTGAGGGGGTGGGGTGGAGGCAGAGTAAAGACTGTTGAGGTGGTGGGGTGGAGGCAGAGTAAAGACTGTTGAGGGGGTGGGGTGGAGGCAGAGTAAAGACTGTTGAGGGGGTGGGGTGGAGGCAGAGTAAAGACTATTGAGGGGGTGGGGTGGAGACAGAGTAAAGACTGTTGAAGGGGTGGGGTGGAGGCAGAGTAAAGACTGTTGTGGGGGTGGGGTGGAGGCAGAGTAAAGACTGTTGAGGGGGTGGGGTGGAGGCAGAGTAAAGACTGTTGAGGGGGTGGGGTGGAGGCAGAGTAAAGACTGTTGAGGGGGTGGGGTGGAGGCAGAGTAAAGACTGTTGAGGGGTGGGGTGGAGGCAGAGTAAAGACTTGAGGTGGTGGGGTGGAGGCAGAGTAAAGACTGTTGAGGGGGTGGGGTGGAGGCAGAGTAAAGACTGTTGAGGGGGTGGGGTGGAGGCAGAGTAAAGACTGAGGGGGTGGGGTGGAGGCAGAGTAAAGACTGTTGAGGGGGTGGGGTGGAGTGGAGGCAGAGTAAAGACTGTTGAGGGGGTGGGGTGGAGGCAGAGTAAAGACTGTTGAGGGGGTGGGGTGGAGGCAGAGTAAAGACTGTTGAGGGGGTGGGGTGGAGGCAGAGTAAAGACTATTGAGGGGGTGGGGTGGAGGCAGAGTAAAGACTGTTGAAGGGGTGGGGTGGAGGCAGAGTAAAGACTGTTGAGGGGGTGGGGTGGAGGCAGAGTAAAGACTGTTGAGGTGGTGGGGTGGAGGCAGAGTAAAGACTGTTGAGGGGGTGGGGTGGAGGCAGAGTAAAGACTGTTGAGGGGGTGGGGTGGAGGCAGAGTAAAGACTGTTGAGGTGGTGAGGTGGAGGCAGAGTAAAGACTGTTGAGGGGGTGGGGTGGAGTGGAGGCAGAGTAAAGACTGTTGAGGTGGTGGGGTGGAGGCAGAGTAAAGACTGTTGAGGGGGTGGGGTGGAGGTAGAGTAAAGACTGTTGAGGGGGTGGGGTGGAGGAAGAGTAAAGACTGTTGAGGGGGTGGGGTGGAGGCAGAGTAAAGACTGTTGAGGGGGTGGGGTGGAGGCAGAGTAAAGGCTGTTGAGGTGGTGGGGTGGAGGCAGAGTAAAGACTATTGAGGGGGTGGGGTGGAGGCAGAGTAAAGACTGTTGAGGGGGTGGGGTGGAGGCAGAGTAAAGACTGTTGAGGTGGTGGGGTGGAGGCAGAGTAAAGACTGTTGAGGGGGTGGGGTGGAGGCAGAGTAAAGACTGTTGAGGGGGTGGGGTGGAGGCAGAGTAAAGACTATTGAGGGGGTGGGGTGGAGACAGAGTAAAGACTGTTGAAGGGGTGGGGTGGAGGCAGAGTAAAGACTGTTGAGGGGGTGGGGTGGAGGCAGAGTAAAGACTGTTGAGGGGGTGGGGTGGAGGCAGAGTAAAGACTGTTGAGGTGGTGAGGTGGAGGCAGAGTAAAGACTGTTGAGGGGGTGGGGTGGAGGCAGAGAAAAGACTGTTGAGGTGGTGGGGTGGAGGCAGAGTAAAGACTGTTGAGGGGGTGGGGTGGAGGTAGAGTAAAGACTGTTGAGGGGGTGGGGTGGAGGCAGAGTAAAGACTGTTGAGGGGGTGGGGTGGAGGCAGAGTAAAGACTGTTGAGGGGGTGGGGTGGAGGCAGAGTAAAGACTGTTGAGGGGGTGGGGTGGAGGCAGAGTAAAGACTGTTGAGGGGGTGGGGTGGAGGCAGAGTAAAGGCTGTTGAGGTGGTGGGGTGGAGGCAGAGTAAAGACTATTGAGGGGGTGGGGTGGAGACAGAGTAAAGACTGTTGAAGGGGTGGGGTGGAGGCAGAGTAAAGACTGTTGAGGGGGTGGGGTGGAGGCAGAGTAAAGACTGTTGAGGTGGTGGGGTGGAGGCAGAGTAAAGACTGTTGAGGGGTTGGGGTGGAGGCAGAGTAAAGACTGTTGAGGGGGTGGGGTGGAGGCAGAGTAAAGACTGTTGAGGGGGTGGGGTGGAGGCAGAGTAAAGACTGAGGGGGTGGGGTGGAGGCAGAGTAAAGACTGTTGAGGGGGTGGGATGGAGGCAGAGTAAAGACTGTTGAGGGGGTGGTGTGGAGGCAGAGTAAAGACTGTTGAGGGGGTGGGGTGGAGGCAGAGTAAAGACTGTTGAGGTGTTGGGGTGGAGGCAGAGTAAAGACTGTTGAGGGGGTGGGGTGGAGGCAGAGTAAAGACTGTTGAGGGGTTGGGGTGGAGGCAGAGTAAAGACTGTTGAGGGGGTGGGGTGGAGGCAGAGTAAAGACTGTTGAGGGGGTGGGGTGGAGGCAGAGTAAAGACTGAGGGAGTGGGGTAGAGGCAGAGTAAAGACTGTTGAGGGGGTGGGATGGAGGCAGAGTAAAGACTGTTGAGGGGGTGGGGTGGAGGCCGAGTAAAGACTGTTGAGGGGTTTGGGGTGCAGGCAGAGTAAAGACTGTTGAGGTGGTGGGGTGGAGGCAGAGTAAAGACTGTTGAGGTGGTGGGGTGGAGGCAGAGTAAAGACTGTTGAGGGGTGGGGTGGAGGCAGAGTAAAGACTGTTGAGGGGGTGGGGTGGAGGCAGAGTAAAGACTGTTGAGGGGGTGGGGTGGAGGCAGAGTAAAGACTGTTGAATTGGTGAGGTGGAGGCAGAGTAAAGACTGTTGAGGGGGTGGGGTGGAGGCAGAGTAAAGACTGTTGAGGTGGTGGGGTGGAGGCAGAGTAAAGACTGTTGAGGGGTGGGGTGGAGGCAGAGTAAAGACTGTTGAGGGGGTTTGGTGGAGGCAGAGTAAAGACTGTTGAGGGGGTGGGGTGGAGGCAGAGTAAAAAATGTTGAGGTGGTGAGGTGGAGGCAGAGTAAAGACTGTTGAGGGGGTGGGGTGGAGGCAGAGAAAAGACTGTTGAGGTGGTGGGGTGGAGGCAGAGTAAAGACTGTTGAGGGGTGGGGTGGAGGCAGAGTAAAGACTATTGAGGGGGTGGGGTGGAGACAGAGTAAAGACTGTTGAAGGGGTGGGGTGGAGGCAGAGTAAAGACTGTTGAGGGGGTGGGGTGGAGGCAGAGTAAAGACTGTTGAGGGGGTGGGGTGGAGGCAGAGTAAAGACTGTTGAGGGGGTGGGGTGGAGGCAGAGTAAAGACTGTTGAGGTGGTGGGGTGGAGGCAGAGTAAAGACTGTTGAGGGGGTGGGGTGGAGGCAGAGTAAAGACTGTTGATGAGGTGGTGTGGAGGCAGAGTAAAGACTGTTGAGGGGGTGGGGTGGAGGCAGAGTAAAGACTGTTGAGGGGGTGGGGTGGAGGCAGAGTAAAGACTGTTGAGGGGGTGGGGTGGAGGCAGAGTAAAGACTGTTGAGGTGGTGGGGTGGAGGCAGAGTAAAGACTGTTGAGGGGGTGGGGTGGAGGCAGAGTAAAGACTGTTGAGGTGGTGGGGTGGAGGCAGAGTAAAGACTGTTGAGGTGGTGGGGTGGAGGCAGAGTAAAGACTGTTGAGGGGGTGGGGTGGAAGCAGAGTAAAGACTGTTGAGGTGGTGGGTGGAGGCAGAGTAAAGACTGTTGAGGGGGTGGAGTGGAGGCAGAGTAAAGACTGTTGAGGTGGTGGGGTGGAGGCAGAGTAAAGACTGTTGAGGTGGTGGGGTGTAGGCAGAGTAAAGACTGTTGAGGGGTGGGGTGGAGGCAGAGTAAAGACTGTTGAGGTGGTGGGGTGGAGGTAGAGTAAAGACTGTTGAGGGGGTGGGGTGGAGGCAGAGTAAAGACTGTTGAGGTGGTGGGGTGGAGTCAGAGTAAAGACTGTTGAGGAGGTGGGCTGGAGGCAGAGTAAAGACTGTTGAGGGGGTGGGGTGGAGGCAGAGTAAAGACTGTTGAGGGGGTGGGGTGGAGGCAGATTAAAGACTGTTGAGGGGGTGGGGTGCAGGCAGAGTAAAGACTGTTGAGGTGGTGGGGTGGAGGCAGAGTAAAGACTGTTGAGGGGGTGGGATGGAGGCAGAGTAAAGACTGTTGAGGGGGTGGGGTGGAGGCAGAGTAAAGACTGTTGAGGGGGTTGGGTGGAGGCAGAGTAAAGACTGTTGAGGGGGTGGGGTGGAGGCAGAGTAAAAAATGTTGAGGTGGTGAGGTGGAGGCAGAGTAAAAAATGTTGAGGTGGTGAGGTGGAGGCAGAGTAAAAAATGTTGAAGGGGTGGGGTGGAGGCAGAGTAAAGACTGTTGAGGGGGTGGGGTGGAGGCAGAGTAAAGACTGTTGAGGGGGTGGGGTGGAGGCAGAGTAAAGACTGTTGAGGGGGTGGGGTGGAGGCAGAGTAAAGACTGTTGAGGGGGTGGGGTGGAGGCAGAGTAAAGACTGTTGAGGAGGTGGGGTGGAGGCAGAGTAAAGACTGTTGAGGTGGTGGGGTGGAGGCAGAGTAAAGACTGTTGAGGGGGTGGGGTGGAGGCAGAGTAAAGACTGTTGAGGTGGTGGGGTGGAGGCAGAGTAAAGACTGTTGATGAGGTGGTGTGGAGGCAGAGTAAAGACTGTTGAGGGGGTGGGGTGGAGGCAGAGTAAAGACTGTTGAGGGGGTGGGGTGGAGGCAGAGTAAAGACTGTTGAGGGGGTGGGGTGGAGGTAGAGTAAAGACTGTTGAGGGGGTGGGGTGGAGGCAGAGTAAAGACTATTGAGGGGGTGGGGTGGAGGCAGAGTAAAGGCTGTTGAGGTGGTGGGGTGGAGGCAGAGTAAAGACTATTGAGGGGGTGGGGTGGAGACAGAGTAAAGACTGTTGAGGGGTGGAGGCAGAGTAAAGACTGTTGAGGGGATGGGGTGGAGGCAGAGTAAAGACTGTTTAGGGGGTTGGGTGGAGGCAGAGTAAAGACTGTTGAGGGGGTGGGGTGGAGGCAGAGTAAAGACTGTTGAGGTGGTGGGGTGGAGGCAGAGTAAAGACTGTTGAGGGGGTGGGGTGGAGGCAGAGTAAAGACTGTTGAGGGGGTGGGGTGGAGGCAGAGTAAAGACTGTTGAGGTGGTGGGGTGGAATAACCATAGGGGGAGCAATAGCGTGATCATTGGGTGAAATAAATACAAAATAGTTATAATATACATATTAACAACGGCAACAGTGATGAATGTCTTTGGGGTGGGGAAGAGGAAAGGCTGTTGTCCATAAGGGGAGTAGCAGGTAAGGTAAGTGAGAGTTGAGGGTGTGGTGGGAGGTGGGATGTCCTTCGGGGGAGTAGCGGGGGGGATGTCCATAGGGGGAGTAGCAGGGAGGAGGGGGGGGGGGGTGCAGATAGTTGACTAGTGGTGGCTATTCAGCAGCATGATGGTCTGAGGGTAGTAACTATTGGCCAGCCTTTCAGTTTTTGCCATGATGCTCCTGTACTGCCTGCGTCTGAGTGATTGAAGCAGAGAGAACAGGGCATGGCTTGGGCGGCTGGGGTCCCTAATGATGTTCTTGGCCTTCCTGCGACACCTGGTGATGTAGGTGTCCTGAAGGGCAGGCAGTGTTCACCCAATAGTGTGTTCGGCTGCATGTATCACCCTCTGAAGAGCCTTCCTCGGTGGAGTTGCCACACCAGGCTTTGATGCAGCCCGACAGTATGCTCTCGATGGTGCTCTTGTAGAACACGGAGGGCCCTCAGTGACAGGCCAAATTTCTTCAGCGTCCTGAGGTTGAAGAGACGCTGTCGTGCCTTCTTCACTACGGTGTCAAATCAAATCAAATGTATTTATAAAGCCCTTACATCAGCTGATGTCACAAAGTGCTGAACAGAAACCCAGCCTAAAACCCGAAACAGCAAGCAATGCAGTTATAGAAGCACGGTGGCTAGGAAAAACTCCCTAGAAAGGCCAGAACCTAGGAAGAAACCTAGAGAGGAACCAGGCTGACGGGTGGCCAGTACTCTTCTGGATTATAACAGATTATAACAGAACATGGCCAAGATGTTCAAATGTTCATACATGACCAGCAGGGTCAAATAATAATAATCACAGTGGATGTCCAGGGTGCAACAGGTCAGCACCTCAGTATTAAATGTCAGTTGGCTTTTCATAGCCGATCATTCAGAGTATCTCTACCGCTCCTGCTGTCTCTAGAGATTTGAAAACAGCAGGTCTGGGACAGGTAGCACGTCCGGTAACAGGTCAGGGTTCCATAGCTGCAGGCAGAACAGTTGACCACAAGGACAGTGTCCATGTGGTTAGACCATTTCAACTTCTCTGAGATGTGTACTCTGAGGAATTTGACATTATTGACCATCTCCATGGCTGCGCTGTTGATGAGGATGGGGGGGGGCGTGTTCAGCCTGGGTCCTCCTGAAGTCCACAATCAGCTCCTCTTACCTGTGGTCTCTTCCCTGCCTGTACATTGGCTGATGTCGAGAGCTTTGGAAATGTCCTATAGTCTCCAGGTGAATCCTGAGAAAAGTACAAAAGGACTTTTTCTCCACCTGTATAGTACACAAACACAGCATGGGTGGACAGTGCCTGAGATGCATGCCAACTACCTTAAATACCAGGTCAGGGGCAATTGACATGGTCCCACACTGCCCTCTGGTGGAGAGTCTTCAGCAGTACTAACCAGTATACATCACTGATACCAACACACAAAAAGTGACCAAAGCGTTCTTCTTAAAAGGTCCCCTTAGGATCTTAAAGTTAGACTCGGTAAGATTACGTAGATGCACTAAGTAAACAGCAGTAGTGGGTCAATTTCCGCAATGACTATGAAGGGTCCTGCAACTATCATGTTGTAGCAGCGCGAAGCGCACCTGTGCATATACACAGATACTCTGTGTGACCGTATGAGAGTCTTGAATGCCAGGTCATCTCGCTGAGTCTATCTTTAACTCAGACTTACTACACATTACTATCTTCAATGTATTTAGTTAATATTTGAAAACCTTATCTTTCCAGCAAATCAGAACTCTTATCAAATCTACTCACAACAGCTGTGAGATGTCCACCCATACAGGCCAACCCCCAACACCCTTTTACAGCTGTATAATGTATTACTGAGCTATATATGGTTCAGTCTGGTGTATATCTGGAATGTGCTTCAACCTTTTCTCCCCGTCTGTATCTTTGTCTGGGCCTACCTTTGGCCACGATGAGCATGCCTCCAGTCTATAGGAGGCCCCCAGTGGAGTTCCCCTGAGTCCCTTGAGGTTGACCATTGGCCAGTAAACAAAAGGTCGCTGGTTTCCAATAACCGAGCCGACAAGGTGAAAAATCTGTCGATGTGCCCTTGAGCAAGGGCCTTAACCCTAATTAGCCCCAGGGTTGCAGTACTTATATTGCTGACCCTGTAAAACAAGACATTTCACTGTACCTATCCGGTGTTTGACAGTAAAAAAACAAACATATTTGGCCTGGAGGGTAGAACAGAAGACAAACCATGGAAACGCACTCCACTTCGACTCAGCAGACAAAAGAGGTCATGGAAAGTATTCAGACCCCTTGACTTTTTCCACTTTGTGTTACAGCCTTATTCTAAAATTGATTAATACACTTTTTTCTTCATACCCCATAATGACAACGCAAAGACAGAAATACCTTATTTACATAAGTATTCAGACCCTTTGCTATGAGACTCAAAATGTATTTATTTTATTTAACTAGGCAAAATGAGTTAAGAACACATTCTTATTTACAATGATAGCCTATTGCAGGGAGTGGGATTGAGATTAAAAATAAATGTAAAAATTATATATAAATATAGGACAAAACACACATCACGACAAGAGAAACAACACAACACTAAATGAAGAGAGACCTAAGACAACATAGCAAGGCAGCAACACATAACACAGCATGGTAGCAACACAACATGACAACAATATGGTAGCAGTACAACATGGTAGCAGCACAAAACATGGTACAAACATTATTGGGCACAGACAACAGCACAAAGGGCAAGAAGGTAGAGCCAACAATACATTACGCAAAACAGCCACAATTATCAGTAAGAGTGTCCATGATTGAGTCTGACCTCAGTTGCATCCTGTGTACAGCCTACGCAAAAAACAAAGCAGAGCTCATGCCTTTCAAGCAACTTTTTTCAAATCATCATTAGAGTCTCATGATGCAGCCTTACATGCATCATTTCATTGATCATCCTTCAGAATAAATTACATTTATTGGACATGATTTGGATTGGCATACACCTGTCTATGTAAGGTCCCACAGTTGACAGTGCATGTCAGAACAAAAACTAAGGCATGAGGTCGAAGGAATTGTCCGTAGATTATCCGTAGAGCTCCAAGACAGGATTGTGGTGAGGCACAGATCTGGGGAAATGTACCAAAACATTTCTGCAGCATTGAAGGTCCCCAAGAACACAGTGGCCTCCATCATTCTTAAATGGAAGACATTTGGAACCACCAACTCTTCCTATAGCTGGCCGCCTGGCCAAACTGAGCGATTGGGGGAGAAGGGCCTTGGTCAGGGAGGTGACCAAGAACCCGATGGTCACTCACAGAGCTCTAGAGTTCCTCTGTGGAGATGGAAGAACCTTCCAGAAGGACAACCATCTCTGCAGCACTCCACCAATCAGGCCTTTATGGTAGATTGGCCAGACGGAAGCCCCCCCCCCCTCAGTAAAAGGCACATGACAGCTCGCTTGGAGTTTGCCAAAAGGCACCTAAAAGATAGGGCTGTTTCGGTGACTATATATATTTATTTCTCAACTTTCCTAATATTAAGCGCATTGCTTATATTTACAACAGGAGTATGAATAGCCTATCTGTCTAGCATGAAAATAAACCACCACGAAAAGCGTCCTCCATTTGCTATTTAAGTTTATAGATTACATTTTTTCCTGCTGCTTCTGTTTCGAGACAGGTGTATGATAATGGTCCATTCTAAATCAAAACAAATGTCACATATATTAGTTAGTATATGTAAAAAAAGAATAGTCTGATGGGTGACAATATTAGTTTATCACTTATCACTTATGAATTATGCCCAGCATAAGAAACAATGCCTTTTTCTAATCACAGTCGCACACATGTAGCCTAGTCCATAGGCCTATATGTTTTAATAAGGTTTGTATCACAACTAAAGTGGCCAAATAACTTCTTAAAATTAAGCACATTAATCCGATTTACAGGGGGTAATGCCTAACTGGCATACATAAGCAGCGGGCGAGTTTCAAGTTTGGGGAAGATCATTTTCACCATAAAAATGCATCTTTATAACAAAAGCATTACATGCATAATCACATTTGTGGTCACTTTTGATAATGGTGTTTTCCCGCTAATGGAACATTTGAGCTTTTAGGCTACTACCATGTGCACATTGTTGCGCTTATAATGTGAAGAATTAGCCTAATAGTTTATCCATATTTTAAGCTAAACTTTCTGATCTGTTGTGTCAGCCACATAGCATAATAAAACTTTTTTGATGCTAGTGGTTGCATTAATTTGGGCTCTATCGCATCCCACAACTGTCCCAGACTATGTTTGGAATATTTATTTATTGCACAGAATAGTTCAACTTTTGTACTTCGGGGGATAGTAGATTGACATAAGCTAGTGCTTTTGCTGTTTGTTAGGCGTACTCATCTTGTTGGCTGACGAAAAGTAAATGTGGACAGTTCTTCCAATATCTGAACCTCAGAATTGGCTAAGGACTAGCGCAGTTGTGTTCCGGATGCATCTGTCTTCACTTGTAGCCTGTGAGAAAATTGTGAATGAAAGACTACTCCACGTCTCCTGATGTACTGGCCTGTCTCCTGGTAGCGCCTCCATGCTCTGGACACTACGCTGACAGACACAGCAAACCTTCTTGCCACAGCTCGCATTGATGTGCCATCCTGGATGAGCTGCACTACCTGAGCCACTTGTGTGGGTTGTAGACTCCGTCTCATGCTACCACTAGAGTGAAAGCACCGCCAGCATTCAAAAGTGACCAAAACATCAGCCAGGAAGCATAGAAACTGAGAAGTGGTCTGTGGTCACCACCTGCAGAATCACTCCTTTATTGGGGGTGTCTTGCTAATTGCCTATAATTTCCACCTTTTGTCTATTCCATTTGCACAACAGCATATGACATTTATTGTCAATCAGTGTTGCTTCCTAAGTGGACAGTTTGATTTCACAGAAGTGTGATTGACTTGGAGTTACATTGTGTTGTTTAAGTGTTCCCTTTATTTTTTTGAGCAGTGTATTTACTTGACAATCACCGGCTGATGAAATTTCATGACTGCCACAGCCCTAGTATTGCTCTGTTCAAGTAGGCTGTCATTTTAATATTACATGGATTTATTCAACTTTTTAAAATGGCTTGTAGGCTATGTGTGGAAGCCAGGAGACGCTAAATGTGTGATGATGCTCAGGTGTGTCCTATAACTCATTATAATTTCCCTGTTAAAAGAGGTGTGTTCTGGTTTTCTTTGCAGAAACTTGAATAGTTTACCGTGTGAATTTGTTTCCTGAGTGAGTTTGAGACTTAGTATGTTGTTTTTTTCCAGTGTACTGTGATCCTGCAGCTACTGTTTAGCAGTAAAGTATTTATGTTTATCCTTAACCACTGATTCCTCGTCTGGTCTCTT
This sequence comes from Salvelinus fontinalis, assembly GCF_029448725.1. Taxonomy (NCBI): domain Eukaryota; kingdom Metazoa; phylum Chordata; class Actinopteri; order Salmoniformes; family Salmonidae; genus Salvelinus; species Salvelinus fontinalis. The sequence goes on along the minus strand of NC_074667.1, from coordinate 56,413,919 downwards.
CTCTGCACCTGGGTCCAACCTCACCACATCACAAATTAAAGGTCGATTAACCGTGAGACCAACAGTTATTTGATTAACAATCACCGGCCGACTAAAGGACTCAGATTCTCTGGTCTGATGAAACCAAGATTGAACTCTTAGGCCTGAATGCCAAGCGTCAAGTGTGGAGGAAACCTGGCATGGTGGTGGCAGGGATGTGGGATTATTTTTCAGCGGCAGTGACTGGGAGACTAGTCAGGATCGAGAGAAATATGAACGGAGCAAAGTACAGAGAGATCCTTGATGAAAACTTGCTCCAGAGCACTCAGGACCTCAGACTGGGGCGAATGTTCACCTTCCAACAAGACAACAGCCAAGACAACACAGGAGTGGCTTCGGGACAAGTCTCTGAATGTCCTTGAGTGGCCCAGTCAGAACCCAGACTTAAAACCTATCGAACACCTCTGGAGAGACCTGAAAATAGCTGTGCAGCGACGCTCCCCATCCAACCTGACAGAGCTTGAAAAGATTTGTTTTTGTTATAAATTTGCAAAAACATATTTTTTTTTAAATTTTGCTTTGTCATTATGGGGTATTGTGTGTAGATTGATGGAAAAAAACTAATACATTTTTGAATAAGACTAAAGTAACAAAATGTGTAAAAAGTTATTTTAATTAAACTACGGCTCCTGTGCCACTCTCTCACTGGTTGTAACACTACATACTTAGCTTCCTTTTGTAAGGTTGACAACACTTCCAATGAATCAAAATAAAATTAAACTATTTGCAAAGTAATTATTAATATATATTTTATATGCTATATTTGCTCAAATAAAATATGTACCATCCCATTGCCTTTCATTTCAAGTCAGTTGTGTGTCAATACATTTGTAGTTGCTTGAGAGGCCAAGCGAGTGCGCTCCTTCAATGTTATTAGGACAGAGAAACCACACGTCATTGCTCACATGGAGCACTCCAAACAAAAGACAAAAAAAATTGGCAAAACGTATAGTTATGAAATAAACAAAAACTAGTTTCTTACAAGTGTAGCAGTTTGTGAACTTTGCAAACAATGTTTCCTCTCTGAGAATGAGAACGGTAAATTACTTAAATGAATACATGCATTAACAGAAACAAGGATTAATGGTACATTTACAAGGCCTACTGGGGATATATGGGAATTGATACAAATAAACAAAATTCAAACAATTCACACAATAAATTCGCAGGAGTTGGCGGGAGACAGCTGAGCACATTCTGGAGGGCTGAGTGCATACAGTTGAAGTAGGAAGTTTACATACACTTAGGTTGGAGTCATTATAAACGTGTTTTTCAACCACTCCACAAATTTCTTGTTAACTATAGTTTTGGCAAGTCGGTTAGGACATCTACTTTGTGCATGATACAATTCATTTTTCCAACAATTGTTTACAGACAGATTATTTCACTAAATCACAATTCCAGTGGGTCAGAAGTTTACAGTTTATATACACTAAGTTGACTGAGCCAAACTATCACCCTCAGGCACTTAAGGAAATCAGGAATGTCATGGATATATTGGAATTAGTGGATATATGGAGACTTAAATACCCTGACCTAGTGAGATATACATGGCGGAGGCTTAATCAAGCTAGTCGCCTTGACTACTTTCTTATATCATTCTCTCTGGCACCAAAAGTTAAAAAGTGTTTGATAGGGGACAGAATGCGGTCGGACCATCACATAATTGGCATATATATTACTCTTACAGAATTTCCACGTGGGCGAGGATATTGGAAATTTAATCAAAGCCTACTAGATGATAAATTGTTTAGAACTAGGACAGAAGAATTTATAACTGACTTTTTTTAGACATAACATAGGTACAGCAGATCCCCATATTGTATGGGACACTTTTAAGTGTGCCTTTAGAGGCCATGCAATTCAGTACTCATCTATAAAACAAAAGCAATTTCGATCAAAAGAGTCCATATTAACAAAGGAAATTGAAGGACTAACAGTACAGTTAGATAACAATAAAAACGGTACCATAGAGGCACAGAATAAGTTAGAGGAAAAACAAAAAGAAATGGGAGGAACTTATTCAAGAAAGATCCAGTGTAATATATTACAAAAATAAAGCGAACTGGATGGAATATGGGGAAAAATGCACCAAATTCTTTTTCAATCTTCAATATAGAAATGCTACCAAAAAAAAAAACGTATTAAAACTTGTTACAAATGATGGAGTCACGCATGATTCACCAAATGATATTTTGAAAGAGGAAGTAAAGTACTTTAAGAATATATTTTCGTTTCAGGCTCCTCCATCTCCACTAACTGAAACTAATTGTATTGATTTTTTCCCTAATAATAATGTAAAATTAACATCTGTACAGAAAGACTCATGTGAAGGCCTAATTACAGAGGAGGAACTACTTGATGCAATTGGGGCCTTTAAGGATGGGAAAACTCCAGGACTGGATGGCATACCAGTGGAAGTATACAATTTTTTTTTGATATACTCAAAGGACCAATATTAGCTTGTTTTAATCACTCCTATATAAATGAGAGATTATCAGACACGCAACAAGAAGGTGTGATATCATTATTACTGAAACAGGACCCAAGTGGTATATATAAAGATCCAGTCCATTAAAAAAATTGGAGACCTCTTACACTTCAGTGCTGTGATGCAAAATTCCTAGCAAAATGCTTGGCGCATAGAATAAAAAAAGTTGTCAGATATTATTCATCCATTGGAGATAATATAAGGCAAGTACTGGAAACAATAGAACACTATGAAATATCGGGGACAACAGGCCTGGTTTTCATAGCTGATTTTGAAAAGGCTTTTGATAAAGTACGACTGGAGTTTATATATAAATGCCTAGAATATTTCAATTTTGGGGAATCTCTTATAAAATGGGTAAAAATTATGTATAGTAACCCTAGGTGTAAAATAGTAAATAATGGCTACATCTCAGAAAGTTTTAAACTATCTAGAGGAGTAAAACAAGGTTGTCCACTATCGGCATATCTATTTATTATTGCCATCGAAATGTTAGCTGTTAAAATTAGATCAAACATTAATATTAAGGGATTAGAAATCCAGGGCCTAAAAACTAAGGTGTCATTGTACGCTGATGATTCATGTTTTCTTTTAAAACCACAACTAGAATCTCTCCACGGCCTCTTAGAGGATCTAGATACATTTGCTATCCTCTCTGGATTAAAACCAAATTATGATAAATGTACCATATTACGTATTGGATCACTAAAAAATACACATTTTACATTGCCATGTAGTTTACCAATTAAATGGTCTGACGGTGATGTGGACATACTCGGTATACAAATCCCAAAAGAAAGAAATGATCTCACTCCAATAAATTTTTATAGAAAGTTAGCAAAAATAGATAAGATCTTGCTACCATGGAAAGGAAAATACCTGTCTATTTGTGGGAAAATCAACCTGATTAACTCTTTAATCATATCACAGTTTACCTATTTGCTTATGGTTTTGCCTACACCTAGTGACCTGCTTTTTAAATTATATGAACAAAAAATATTCAATTTTATTTGGAACGGCAAGCCAGATAAAATTAAAAGGGCCTATTTATATAACGAATATGAATTCGGAGGGCAGAAATTATTAAATATTAAAGCATTAGACCTCTCACTAAAGGCATCAGTCATACAAAAGTTATACTTAAATCCAAACTGGTTCTCTAGTAGATTGGTACGAATGTCTCATCCTATGTTCAAGAAGGGCCTTTTTCCCCTTTATTCAGATTACACCTGCTCACTTTCGGTTGCTTGAAAAGGAAATAATCTCCAAAATATCTTTATTTTTTAAACAAGCCTTAGAAAGTTGGTTGCAATTTCAGTTTAATCCACCTGAAAGGATGGAACAAATAGTACAACAAATCTTGTGGTTAAATTCAAATATAGTAAATTGATTAAAAAAACTGTTTTTAATCGAAGAAATGTTTAAAAAAGGTATAATTTTTGTGAATGACATCATAAATAGGACTGGTGGAGTAATGTCACACATGCAGCTAACACAGACATATGGAAATGTCTGCTCTACCCAAAATTACAACCAATTAATTGCAGCATTACCACAAAAATGGAAGAGGCAGGTGGAAGGGAATAAAAGTAAGGAACTTGTATGTCGGCCTAATATTAAAGAACATAAATGGTTAAAGAAAAGTGTGATAAATAAAAACATATACCAATTTCATTTAAGGACCAAAAAAACTTACAGCTGTGCCATATAAATTGCAAAATAGTTGGGAAGAGATTTTCGATGTACCCATTCCATGGCACATGGTTTATGAATTGATACGCAAAACAACGCCGGATTCAAAACTTCGAATTTTTCAATTTAAATTATTGTACAAAATTCTTGCAACTAATAGAATGTTATATATATGGGGGATACAATCTTCCCAGCTCTGTAGATTCTGCTGTGAGGAGGCAGAGTCATTAGACCATTTATTTTGGTATTGTCCGCATGTAGCTCGTTTTTGGTCACAGGTCCAGGAATGGTTGAAGAATTGCAACATTTGCGTAGAACTAACGCTACAGATAGCAATACTGGGGGATTTGAAAAGCCATAGTCAATCAATCAATAATATAATAATTATTTTAGCAAAAATGTTTATTTTTAATTTACAATCCGTGGAAGTTATGAGAATGGGAAGATTCAAACCTTTTGTGAAGCATCACAGCACAGTTGAAAAATATATGGCAAATAAAAATCCGAAATGGATGATGTTGGAAGATGTCACGTTCCTGACCTATTTCTGTTAGTTTGTTATATGTGTTAGTTGGTCAGGACGTGAGGTTGGGTGGGCATTCTATGTTTTATGTTTCTATGTTGGTTTATGGGTTGCCTGGTATGGCTCTTAATTAGAGGCAGGTGTTTGGCGTTCCTCTAATTAAGAGTCATATTTAGGTAGGTGTTTTCACAGTGTTCGTTGTGGGTGATTGTCTCCTGTGTTTGTGTATGTCGTTGCGCCACACGGGACTGTTTTCGGTTTGTTTGTTCATCGTTGTTTTTGTGTAGCCTGTTTTCTCTATTCGTGCGTTCTTCATGTTTTATGTAAGTTCGTCGTCTAGGTCTGTCTACACCGTTTATTTGTTTTGTTAGTGTATAGTCAAGTTCGTGTTTTTTCGTTAATAAATCATGTCGATAAACTCAGCTGCATTTTGGTTCGATCCCTGCTCCTCCTCTTCTGATGAAGAGGAGGAGGAAAGCCGTTACAGAAGATAGATGGGAAAGGTTGAGTGGAGCTGAAGGGTGGGACTAATAACAAGATAAACAATGTAGGGCATACGGGATCTGTGAAATGTGTATAGGTGCGGAGCTATTGTGAAATAGCACAGTTACAAGTGGAAATCAAACTGGATGGACAACAGAAATAGAGGAAAGACTAACAACAAACAAGAGATAATTATTATAAAGTAGACTGTCTGTAAAATGTGTATAAGATGTATAAATTGAAGGTAAAAACAGAAATGTTTATCAGTTTACTCCAATTGGGGGATCGGTGGTAGGGTTTGCGGGGAATAATAATAAAGGTATACTCTTTAAAAAAAGTATGTATGTCTATGTAGGTATGTGTATGTATATATGTGTATATGTATGCATACGTGAATGGATATATATATTTACCCCAAAAAATATGGGGGATTGGAAATGATGCAGACAATTACAGTGGAAGCAACATTCTTTCCGCAATATTAAGCTGAATCACCCCCCCACAAGAAAAAAATAAATAAAAAAGTTGACTGTGCCTTTAAACAGCTTGGAAAATTCCAGAAAATGGTGTCATGGCTTTAGAAGCTTCTGATAGGCTAATTGACATCATTTGAGTCAATCGGAGGTGCACCTGTGGATGTATTTCAAGGCCTACCTTCAAACTCAGTGCCTCTTTGCTTGACTTCATGGGAAAAATCAAAGAAATCAGCCAAGACTTCAGAAAAAACATTGTAGACCTCCACAAGTCTGGTTCATCCTTGGTTAGCAATTTCCAGACGCCTGAAGGTACCACGTTCATCTGTACGAACAATAGTACATAAGTATAAACACCATAGGACCACGCAGCCGTAATACCGCTCAGGAAGGAGACACGTTCTGTCTCCTAGAGATGAACGTACTTGTGTGAAAAGTGCAAATCAATCCCAGAACAGCAAAGGACCTTGTGAAGATGCTGGAGGAAATAGGTACAAAAGTATCTATATCCACAGTAAAACGAGTCTGAGCCGCTAAGCAAGGAAGAAGCCACTGCTCCAAAACCGCCATAAAAGCCAGACTACGGTTTGCAACTGCACATGGGGACAAATATTGTACTTTTTGTAGAAATATCGTCTGGTCTGATGAAACAAAAATATAACTGTTTGGCCATAATGACCATCGTTATGTTTGTAGGAAAAAGGGGGATGCTTGCAAGCCGAAGAACACCCTCATGTTGCGTGGGTGCTTCGCTGCAGGAGGGACTGGTGCACTTCACAAAATAAAATAAAATAGTATTTGTCACATACACATGGTTAGCAGATGTTAATGCGAGTGTAGCGAAATACTTGTGCTTCTAGTTCCGACAATGCAGTCATAACCAACGAGCAATCTAACCTAACAATTCCACAACTACTACCTTATACACACACAAGTGTAAAGTGATAAAGAATATGTGCATAAAGATATATGAATGAGTGATGGTACAGAACGGCATAGGCAAGATGCAGTAGATGGTATCGAGTACAGTATATACATATGAGATGAGTAATGTAGGGTATGTAAACATAAAAGTGCATAGTTTGAAGTGGCTAGTGGTACATGTATTACATAAAGATGGCAAGATGCAGTAGATGATATAGAGTACAGTATATACACATATATTATATTAAGTGGCATTGTTTAAAGTGGCTAGTGATACATTTTTTATCAATTTGATCAAATAGATGGCGTCATGAGGGAGGAAAATTTCCAAAGTTGTGGCAAAATGGCTTAAGGACAACAAAGTCAAGGCATTGGAGTGGCCATCACAAAGCCCTGACCTCAATTCCATAGAAAATTTGTTGGCAGAACTGAAAAAGTGTGTGCGAGCAAGGAGGCCTACAAACCTGACTCAGTTACACCAGCTCTGTCAGGAGGAATGGGCCAAAATGCACCCAACTTATTGTGGGAAGCTTGTGGAAGGCTACCCAAAACATTTGACACAAGTTAAACAATGCTACCAAATACTAATTGAGTATGTAAATTTCTGACCCACTGGGAATGTGATGAAAGAAATAAAAGCTGAAATAAATCACTCTACTATTATGACATCTCACATTCTTAAAATAAAGTGGTGATCCTAACTGACCTAAAACAGGGAATTTTTACTAGGATTAAATGTCAGGAATTGTGAAAAAGTGAGTTTAAATGTATTTGGCTAAGGTGTATGTAAACTTCCAACTTCAACTGTACATTCTGGAGAGAGATGCGCCATATCTTCACAACACACCCCTCACCTTCTCTCAACATTTTTAAATTATACTCAAGACACATTATCTTCACACATATTTTAGATGCTTTTCACTGACAGCTGCAACTTACAAATCTGCTAGGCCTATTGCAACGCATGCTGCCCAAATTGCAGGCTACCCAAATAGACATAGGTCTACACAATTGGGATTTGAAACAATCCACAGCAATAAAAACATTAAGAAGCTATTGATCCTCTGTGGCTAAGTCATGCTCTCTGGTGAAGTGTTTTAAATTACTTTATTTACACAGGAGTCATATAATTTTAGCAAAACATCCATTTACTTTAGGGGAAGCCAGCAATTAACAGTGCACTCGCCACCTTGATGGCAGCCTTGTCCGGAAACTGAAGGAGAGAGATGCTGCTTATAAACATGGCAATGTGACCAGGGACAATTGTATGGTTAAACAGTACAAATACTTCCCATGCAGATCGAGCAAGATGGCGAGGCACAAGTATAGGGACAAAGTGTGGTAGCAATTCAGCAGGTCGGACACAAAGTGAATGTGGTATGTGCTCCTAAAGATCACGGATTACAAAACGAAAGCCAGTCGAGTGGTGGACACCAACGCCGCCCTACTGAATGAGCTAAACACCTTTTTCTCACACTTCAAGCATTAACACTCTGAGCTGCCGAGGCGATACCCTGAGGTCTATGTGCTTACTGTCTCCACAGAGGAGTAATTTAATTAGCCCTTTCAAGGCTACTGGCCTAAATGGCATCCCTAGCCACACCCTCAGAGCATGTGCAGATCAGCTAGCTGTTATGTTTTCAGACAATTGCAGCTAGCTAGTTCAGCCTAATGAAACACCCTGCTCAAACAGATGGATGCTACTGTATGTTAACTAGCTGGCTATGACTATACAACACTGGAACTCTTCCAAGTCAAGGTAAGCTTCTAGTTTTACCAACTTATTGCCACTGGGGCCCGCCTGTGTAACTGCTTACTGACTGTACACTAACGTTACTGCATGATTGTAACGGGTTTACTAACGAGTTAATTATATTATATTAGCTATGATGACTATGACTTTACCTTGGAAAATATGGTGACAACGATGTAGGCTGTGTGTAGCAGTTTGGCTTGGAAAGCTTCTCTCACCTGGTCACATACAGCTGATGTGTTGTTCATTGAAGTCCACAAGCAAAGGAAAGAGGTGAGAGGAGAGCGCATGGGAGAAGGAATACAATGTGGCTGCTATGAAAGTGAACTGTGTTTACACGTGATCAAGGGTGTATTCATTCCACTGATTCTGTTTAACCTTTCTTAAACGGAAGCAAACAGAACAAAACAGGGATTAACATACCTGAATTTGTCCAATAGAAGCTTGATTGCAACTGTTGGACTAATGATTACACCTTATAGCAGCTAGATGCAGGCAAGAGTGTGCAAGGCGGTATTGAATGTCACCTCAAATTTGTCTCTCAACCTACTGTTATAAACTTTTCATAGGCTAGGTTGTAGCAACCTCATGATGGGTACAGGGAAAATGTTAGTGTCATGTTGTAGCCTAAACGTTCGGTGTAACATTGAACTGGGTAAATGGAATATGAATGAGTCATCCAATATGCTGTAATAGAAATAAGGCTCATAAAAAAAGATTTAAAAATTTGTCCTCCCTGGTCTTAATATAATAGCCTATGCATTTATAAATCCCAAGTCAGCTAATTAGTAAGCTAAACCCACCATCATCTCACACACATTGACGCTTTAACATACCTCTCCAGAAACACTCAAGTTCATTCCAACTTGATTTAGTTCAATCTTTGCCATTTACACTGAATTGACTGGAGACTCGATAGTAAAACTTCTCAGACATGGCAGTTGTAATGATTACTCAGGGAGAAAAAGGTGTAGATTCACATGCAGAGCACGGCAGGTGTTTATTTCACCTTAGCAGAAGGCAGGAATCGTGGTCACAGGCAGGCAATGGTCATAAACAGGCAGGTGAATCAAAACTAGGACTGAAGGCTATAACTGGTTCTCACAAACGAGATCGGAAAAGGCTTAGTAGAGTCAAAACGAACAATACATCACAAAGGCACAAACAGAAGGAACTGAACTAAATAAGGTGATGATGAGACCAGGTGAGTAACTAAGACAGGTGAAATCAATGAACAAAAATGAAAGACAGGGCTACGTTCAAGAACACAAAGAAACAGGGCTACGTTCAAGGACACAACAAAACAGAATACAAGGTTGACTAAGAAAATAAATACAGAACCTTACAGCAGTAAACTATTAGATTGTACAACGACCACGCCTATTGCAGTTGCCACATCCATTTCTTGACTTATAAATGAATTATATGAACCCATTGATTCTTGAAGAATATAACTTATAAATGCCACATGAGCTTAGTTCAACTTTTGTACCCCATCAGAACCCCAAATATAAGATTGTTTTACTCCAATATTTGTAAACAAAGTAAATGTAAACAAATAAAATAAATTAAAAATGTATGTCCCATCGCTGCATACGCTTACAGTTAAATGCTTACTTTACAAGCTCTTAACCAACAGGCGCAGTGTTAAGAAAAATATGTGTTAAGTAAAAAATTGATGAGTAAAAAATAAGAAATAAAAGTAACAAATAATGAAAGAGCAGCAGTAAATAACAATAGCAAAGCTATATACAGGGGGTACCGGTACAGAGTCAATGTGCGGGGGCACCGGTTAGTTGAGGTAATATGTACATGTAGGTAGAGTTAAAGTGACTATGCATAGATAGTAAACAGAGAATAGCAGCAGTGTAAAATAGAGGGGGGAGCAATGCAAATAGTCTGGGTAGCCATTTGATTAGCTGTTCAGGAGTCTTATGGTTTGGGGGTAGAAGCTGTTGAGAAGCCTCTTGGACCTAGACTTGGCGCTCCGGTACTGCTTCCTGTGTGGTAGCAGAGAGAACAATCTATGACTAGGGTGGCTAGAGTCTTTGACAATTTTTAGGGCCTTCCTCTGACAAACTGTATATAGCCTCAAAATATGGTTAAAACTATAGTTTTGATATCATGGATGGCCAGTCCTTGCATATATAGCTATGTCTATTAATCTGAGAGTGGTTACATTTCTCCTGCCTTATCCCTCAGCTTTTTACCGAAATGGGCAGGGAGTAAACTTTGTTATTGTTTCAAGTGCTGATTGCCACTTTAAGGTTAGGGCTAGGCATAAGATAGCAGTGTGGTTAAGGTTAGGGTTAAGGTTAGGTTTAAAATCGTATTTTAAAGAAGATACATTTTAGAAATATGCGGGGTTTAGACATAATTATGACTTTGTGGCTGTGGTAACTAGTGATGAACAGGTGTTGGTGAGATCAAAGGAGCTCAAACAGTATGGCATCTGCTTTCATGCTTCTCGTGTTGGTTTATGAAAATAAAACTACTATGCAACTGTACTTCTACCAGAAAGATTTTTATGAAAAGGCATTGCCTGTTATGCAAATATTTATGTAAACCTGTTTGGATAGCACAAAAAGCTATGTAAATAAGTTTGGGTCTTGGTAACCTAGGTACATTTTTATGTTAAATTCGATAAGCCATGGTCGACACATCCATATAATATGTTTAACTCTTGGTCAGTGTTGTTGACAATCATTTTAAATATGGTTCATGATAATAGAAACGAAAAGTCTCTGGAATGTTGGCGCTGATGCCGCATGTCTACCTAGCGCAGGGAAACAGGAGTGGTTATCTTACGTCACGTGTGAGAGGGAGAGGAATAGGGACGAAGGTTAAAGCAGCGAGATGAATGCATCTCAGGAAAAAAAAACATGAATTATCTAATTCAACGTAAATATTATAAGCATAAATATGATTGACTTGTTCACCATCAGAGAATGCTGAAATACATGAGAGAGAAACACTGATAAGGTAATTTTCTTTCACGTTGTTTCAATATGCACGCCTTGTCCTGCAAGATCATGAGTTAATTCAATTGTATAATCACCACCTTGAGAACAAACATTTTGGAAGGAATTGAATGACAAAAATGAAAGGAAAGAACAGACCTATCAAGCCAGTCAGTCACGTTTTACATATTTTTCATGTTTAAAGACGTGTTTTACAACGATATAATGTGTAGCCTAGCATCTTAAAACGAGTGTTATTTGAGGCGAACGTGTCATAACATTTTTTATATAGGTCCTACCAGAATATATTTTTTACAAGGAAAAATACATCCATGAAAAATTAAAGATGGAAACGCGATGGAGCGATGGAGACGCGATGCCGCATGCCACAATGCTGTACATAGGGACACCAGCACATCAGTATAAATAAGTGCATTATTTGCAGTGCGTTGTGCCGGTCTTGTGCCGAAAATCTCCCCCTGCAGAATTCGCGTGAACGCGCACACACGCAATTCTTCATTGCTGCGACTTGCATGCTAGTTGAGATTTCTGCTCTTCACTCCGTTGTCAATTTAGCCTGCATTTCACTGATTCCCCCCCTTCTAATTTCCTTAATGTTGTCACCAGAGTCAAATACTTTCTGTGACACACACTACTGGTCAACATGAGCAACCAAAATTATTCAGCATTGAAGAATTGAGTGTGTGTGAGTTCACGCGTAGGGAGGGGGGAGATTTCGAGTGTGTGTGAGTTCACGCGTAGGGGAGGGGGGAGATTTTCGGTACAACACCTGTTAGCGGCATATCCATGGTGATGGCAGTGTCCTTTAATACTGCCTGTTACCTTGGTGTCTTCAGCTCCTGTTTTACAGTACTAGCCTTATGAGCAGATTTGATCTTGAGTGTCCTCTAAAATTAGCTTGCCACGGCTTATCTGATGATTCAATGCTTTATAGATGTAATGATGACTGCACAGATGTTATTGACATGCCTCCTAACTGTTCTGTCTTCCTCCTCGTAAAAAGTATTTGTCTTCTAACTTTGATTGCATTTTAGCTCATGACCATCTCCTAGTGTGTGCAGAGTAAACTGGGCTCACCCAGCAGAGTGATGTCCTCTCCAGGAATGGGCACCCCCAGTGACCCTCTCTTGACCAGCCCAGGAGGGAGGTCATCAGAGAGGCCATTGGGTACCACTAATGACGGCCTCTGGAGAAGCTCCATGCCCAAGACGGCCAGCTTTCCATCGTCAACCACGCGCCTCTTGAGTCACCGTGCCAACAACTTCCAGAGACCCCCGAAGTGTTGGAAGCTGATCAGACCATCCCCACCCCCACCGCCCAACACCCCCTGCCCCCTGGATCAGCTGGACCTCAGTGAGCTACCCCCCCGCCGCACCTTCCCAGAGCTGCTCTTCAATGGCTGCGTCCTGTTTGGCATCGAGTTCAGTTATGCCATGGAGACGGCCTATGTCACCCCTGTCCTGCTACAGATGGGTCTGCCAGACCAGTTCTACAGCCTAGTGTGGTTCACCAGTCCTATATTGGGTAATGAAGTGGCAGGGAGAGATGAAGTAGATACAGAAAGTCCTGTTTGATTGGAAGACATATGATACCTAACTATACTTTGAATAGTATAGTTAGACTATATGGATGTTCCCATCTGCATTTTCCATTGAGTGCCCCTAAATCCTTCTCCTTTCTTCATGGTTTTAAGGATTCCTTGTCCAGCCTCTCCTGGGAGCTTGGAGTGACCGCTGTACATCCCGCTTTGGCCGGCGGAGACCGTTTATTTTGGTCTTGGCTATAGGTAAGGAATATTCACTATCCACTTCTTGCATGGCTCTCCCCCCTCTGGTGCGACTGGGTTCCTGTTTTTAAACTAATATTGAAATCCTGAAGTGATGGAGTTCTCTGTTTTACCTTTGTAGGAGCTCTGCTCGGTTTAACACTGGTGCTGAATGGGCGGGACATTGGAGCTGCGGTGGCAGACACAGCAACCAATCACAAGTGGGGCATCATACTGACTATTTGTGGAGTGGTTCTGATGGACTTCAGTGCGGACTCGGCAGATAACCCCAGCCATGCCTACATGATGGATGTGTGCCTGCCAGAGGACCAGGATCGTGGCCTCAATATTCATGCACTACTGGCAGGTTTGAGAGCACTGTATACACTAACTGCTAGTCAGTCAGGGAATATACAGCCCACTGGGCACAGACGTAACTTCAATGTATAGTTTTGATTTACATTTTTGTTGAGTTGTCAACTAACGTTAATTTAACTTGAAATCAACAAAACATGTCACCGTGTCATTAGATTTAGGTTAAACGTTTTTCACACCCAATCGGTTTTCCATGTTGATTCAACGTCATCACATAGCTTTTTTGGAGTTAAAATAATATGGAAACAACGTTGATTCAACCAGTTTGTGCCCAGTGGGAGTATACATACTACTGGCAGGTTAGAGAGCTATACACTTACAACTGGTCTGTCAGGGAAATGTTGTACACTACTGGCTGGTTCGAGAACGTCATACATACCAATAGGCTGTAACACTCACTACTGGTATGTGAGACAGTAAAATGTACATATAAACCACTTCTGACGATGTAGACATAGCATATACAGTATATCTAAGATGTGATAGTGATAGCATATACAGTATATCTAAGATGTGATAGCATATACAGTATATCTAAGATGTGATAGCATATACAGTATATCTAAGATGTGATAGCATATACAGTATATCTAAGATGTGATAGTGATAGCATATACAGTATATCTAAGATGTGATAGTGATAGCATATACAGTATATCTGTGATAGTGATAGCATATACAGTATATCTAAGATGTGATAGTGATAGCATATACAGTATATCTAAGATGTGATAGTGATAGCATATACAGTATATCTAAGATGTGATAGCATAAACAGTATATCTAAGATGTGATAGCATATACAGTATATCTAAGATGTGATAGTGATAGCATATACAGTATATCTAAGATGTGATAGCATATATAGTATATCTAAGATGTGATAGTGATAGCATATACAGTATATCTAAGATGTGATAGCATATACAATATATCTAAGATGTGATAGCATATACAGTATATCTAAGATGTGATAGCATATACAGTATATCTAAGATGTGATAGTGATAGCATATACAGTATATCTAAGATGTGATAGCATATACAGTATATCTAAGATGTGATAGCATATCCAGTATATCTAAGATGTGATAGTGATAGCATATACAGTATATCTAAGATGTGATAGTATATACAGTATATCTAAGATGTGATAGCATTTACAGTATATCTAAGATGTGATAGTGATAGCATATACAGTATATCTAAGATGTGATAGCATATACAGTATATCTAAGATGTGATAGCATATACAGTATATCTAAGATGTGATAGCATATACAGTATATCTAAGATGTGATAGTATATACAGTATATCTAAGATGTGATAGTGATAGCATATACAGTATATCTAAGATGTGATAGCATATACAGTATATCTAAGATGTGATAGTATATACAGTATATCTAAGATGTGATAGCATATACAGTATATCTAAGATGTGATAGCATATATAGTATATCTAAGATGTGATAGCATATACAGTATATCTAAGATGTGATAGCATATACAGTATATCTAAGATGTGATAGCATATACAGTATATCTAAGATGTGATAGCATATACAGTATATCTAAGATGTGATAGCATATACAGTATATCTAAGATGTGATAGCATATATAGTATATCTAAGATGTGATAGCATATACAGTATATCTAAGATGTGATAGCATATATAGTATATCTAAGATGTGATAGCATATACAGTATATCTAAGATGTGATAGCATATATAGTATATCTAAGATGTGATAGCATATACAGTATATCTAAGATGTGATAGCATATACAGTATATCTAAGATGTGATAGCATATACAGTATATCTAAGATGTGATAGCATATACAGTATATCTAAGATGTGATAGCATATACAGTATATCTAAGATGTGATAGCATATACAGTATATACACCATTCTGTATACTTCTGGCCCTTCTTTGGACACTGTGTTAACAACCCTCCAGATGAGCTTCAATGCCATACAACTCTCCTTCCGTGGCCTCCAATTGCTCTTAAATACAAGTAAAACTAGGGGCCTCCCGGGTGGCGCAGTGGTCTAGGGCACTGCATCGCAGTGCTAACTGCGCCACTAGAGTCTCTGGGTTCGCGCCCAGGCTCTGTCGCAGCCGGCTGCGACCGGGAGGTCCGTGGGGCGACGCACAATTGGCATAGCGTCGTCCGGGGTAGGGAGGGTTTGGCCGGTAGGGATATCCTTGTCTCATCGCGCTCCAGCGACTCCTGTGGCAGGCCGGGCGCAGTGAGCGCCAGCCAAGGGGGCCAGGTACACGGTGTTTCCTCCGACACATTGGTGCGGCTGGCTTCCGGGTTGGAGGCGCGCTGTGTTAAGAAGCAGTACGGCTGGTTGGGTTGTGCTTCGGAGGACGCATGGCTTTCGACCTTCGTCTCTCCCGAGCCCGTACGGGAGTTGTAGCGATGAGACAAGGTAGTAATTACTAGCGATTGGATACCATGAAAATGGGATAAAAAATAAAATAAAAATACAAGTAAAACTAAATGCATGCTTTTCAACCGATCGCTGCCTGCACCTGCCCGCCCGTCCAACATCACTACTCTGGACGGTTCTGACTTAGAATATGTGGACAACTACAAATACCTAGGTATCTGGTTAGACTGTAAACTCTCCTTCCAGACTCACATCAAACATCTCCAATCCAAAGTTAAATCTAGAATTGGCTTCCTATTTCGCAACAAAGCATCCTTCACTCATGCTGTCAAACATACCCTTGTAAAACTGACCATCCTACCGATCCTCGACTTCGGCGATGTCATTTACAAAATAGCCTCCAATACCCTACTCAATAAATTGGATGCAGTCTATTACAGTGCCATCTGTTTTGTCACCAAAGCCCCATATACTACCTACCACTGCGACCTGTACGCTCTCGTTGGCTGGCCCTCGCTTCATACTCGTCGCCAAACCCACTGGCTCCAGGTCATCTACAAGACCCTGCTAGGTAAAGTCCCCCCTTATCTCAGCTCGCTGGTCACCATAGCAGCACCCACCTGTAGCACGCGCTCCAGCAGGTATATCTCTCTGGTCACCCCCGAAACCAATTCTTCCTTTGGCCGCCTCTCCTTCCAGTTCTTTGCTGCCAATGACTGGAATGAACTACAAAAATCTCTGAAACTGGAAACACTTATCACCCTCACTAGCTTTAAGCACCGGCTGTCAGAGCAGCTCACAGATTACTGCACCTGTACATAGCCCATCTATAATTTAGCCCAAACAACTACCTCTCCCCCTACTGTATTTATTTATTTTGCTCCTTTGCACCCCATTATTTCTATCTCTACTTTGCACATTCTTCCACTGCAAATCTACCATTCCAGTGTTTTACTTGCTATATTGTATTTACTTTGTCACCGTGACCTTTTTTTTTGCCTTTACCTCCCTTATCTCACCTCATTTGCTCACATTGTATATAGACTTATTTTTCTACTGTATTATTGACTGTATGTTAGTTTTACTCCATGTGTAACTCTGTGTTTGTCACGTTCCTGACCTTGTTTTCCTTTTGTATAGTTGTGTTTAGTGGGTCAGGACGTGAGCTGGGTGGGCAGTCTGTGTTGTTTGTTCTATGTTAAGTGTCAGGTTTAAGTGACCTTGTATGGCTCTCAATCAGTTGCAGGTGTTTTACGTTTTCCTCTGATTGAGAACCATATATAGGTAGGTTGTTTTACATTGTTTGTGGTGGGTGGTTGTCTTCCGTGTCTGTATGTCTACCACACGGGACTGTTTCGTTTGTTGTTCGTGTATGTAGTCTGTTCCTGTTCGTGCGTTCTTCGTAGTTTGTAAGTTCTCAAGTCAGGTCTGTCTACATCGTTTATTTGTTTTGTAGTCTGTTATAGTGTTTTCGTGCTTCGTCTTTAAATAAATTCATTATGTATTCACAACCCGCTGCATATTGGTCTGATCCTTCTCGCCTCTCCTCCTCGTCCGAGGAGGAGGATTACGACGACCGTTACAGTGTTGTTGTATGTGTCGAACTGCTTTGCTTTATCTTGGCCAGGTTGCAATTGTAAATGAGAACTTGTTCTCAACTTGCCTACCTGGTTAAATAAAGGTGAAATAAAATTTAAAAAATATCTAAGATGTGATAGCATATACAGTATATCTAAGATGTGAAAGCATATACAGTATATCTAAGATGTGATAGCATATACAGTATATCTAAGATGTGATAGCATATACAGAATATCTAAGATGTGATAGCATATACAGTATATCTAAGATGTGATAGCATATACAGTATATCTAAGATGTGATAGCATATACAGTATATCTAAGATGTGATAGCATATACAGTATATCTAAGATGTGATAGCATATACAGTGTCATTGATATGATAATTGGCTCTACGATGATTATGTCCCACTCTCTCTATGCAGGTCTGGGTGGTGGATTCGGGTACATCGTGGGTGGAATTAACTGGGACCACACTGATTTCGGGAGATCAATGGGAGGTCAACTTCGAGTCATATACATGTTCACCAGTGTCACTTTGGTCATTGCCACATGCATGACCCTCAACAGCATCCCCGAGCGGCCCCTGCCAAAGACACAGCCTCAGAAGGGCTCTCTAAAGAGCCCCAGCCTCCCTCTACCCCCCTCTCCCCCAGACCCTCAGGGGGCAGGGCTGGGATTGGAGGAGGAAGATGAAGTGACTGGGCTCAATAGCTACCAGTTCTCTGAACCCCGCCCCTCGAACCCTGACACCAACGCACGCCTCTGTGCCAGCCTCACCAGCCCCATCTCCCCCCTCAGCCCCCTCACTCCTAAATATGGTAGCTTTATCAGTCGGGACAACTCTCTCACTGGCATTAACGAGTTTGCCTCATCCCTGGGAACCTCCTATATAGACAGTGTGCTCATCGACTGCTACACTGGACAGCCATCGCCACAGCCCCTTGACCCAGACACTGCAACCCGACCCCTGCCTCCAGGGGACACCCCACCTCTCCAGAGATCTCAGCCTGGAACAGGTTCACAGTCTGTAGCAGTGACAGTGACCCTGGCTGGGGCAGGATCCCAGGCCGGGGCAGGGGAGGCTCAGATCGGGGGAGGGTCCCATCGAGGTTCATCCGCTAGTATCTTGAAGCGCCCTCAGAGCCTTGCACTAGTGGAGGAGTCCATGGTGACCCTGAGTGGAGGGATGGAAAATGGTCGCAGAAGAACAGTGACCTTCAGTCAGCAGGTCGGCCTGGAATTGAATCCCTCTGATTAGTTTGTTTACAGATCATCGTGTTGAGAGAATTTGTTTTTTGAATCCTGTTCTTCCTGTAATGAAGGTGGCAAATATTCTGCTGAATGGGGTGCGCTATGAGAGTGACCTGAGTGAAAATGTGGAGACAGCAGATTCACAGATGTCAATGAGTATGCTGTGTATCGCCATCTACAGGATGCCTCCGTCACTGCGCAGCCTCTGCACTAACCATTTTTTGGGTGAGAGTCATGTCACTCTTGTGCTTGTGTTTCATTGTCTGTATGCCTACCAAGGTTAAAGCCACCAGTGATTTTGGCTTTGATATCACAACACCTGTCTGTGATCCAGTGGAAGCTGTGTGAGTTTGTCTACGTAAATATGAGCTATCTGCCATCCTGTCTTGATCCTAAAGGTTGGCTGTCCTTTGAGGGTATGCTGCTGTTCTACACTGACTTCATGGGGGAGGTAGTGTTTGAGGGAGACCCCAAAGCACCCCATGACTCTGAAGCCTACCAACGCTACAATGCTGGGGTCAGCATGGGCTGCTGGGGCATGTGCATCTATGCATTCAGTGCTGCCTTTTACTCAGGTGAGTCCTACACACACACACACATCCAGACACTCAGAACACAGAATACACACCTCACACAACATCCATCATTTTGATTCTTTATCACATTTACTTGTTTTACAGGTTTCTTTCTGTTTTCTTCCTCTCGTTTCTATTCATAGCCATTTTGGAGAAGTTGGAGGAACGTTTCTCCCTCCGCTCTCTCTATTTCTTTGCCTACCTGGTGTTTGGCCTTGGCACAGGCCTTGCTACGCTCTCCACCAACATTTATGTGGTGCTGTTTCTCTGTATCACCTATGGGGTTTTATTCTCCACTCTATGCACGCTACCTTACTCTCTGCTGTGTGAATACTACCAGAGCCCGCAGGTTAGTGAAGATAAATGGGATTACACTGAATATAATATTGTTCAGACTGTGGTTTCTGTGACATAGTGTTTTATATCCTGGTGTTGGTCAGTGTTGTCCAACTGTTGAATTTTGATATAGCAAGGTATTATGTGGCCTTATACATGTGCTCTCTCTGTCTGTGCTGTGTGTGTAGTTCTGTGGATCATCAGAGGAAGGCACCAGGAGAGGAATGGGGGTGGACATCTCTCTGCTCAGCTGCCAGTACTTCCTGGCTCAGATCATAGTGTCCGTGTCGATGGGACCTCTGACCTCACTGGTAGGTGGGGCCCAGGGAGTGATGTACTTTTCCAGCGTGATGTCATTCGTGGGCTGTCTGTACTCCTCCCTCTGCGTGGTGTACCATCTGCCCCCCCCTGAGGGTGAGCCTTCCGGAAGCGAGACCCAGCCACTACTTGTGCACATTTAGCCCCCCTCACTGCTCTACACTCTCGCACTGCAGTCACAACACACACTGCATATAGTCTACACACTGTCACTTTCTCATACTGCTCAGCATAGCTCCTCTCAAGAGCTTAGACTGACAAGACACATTGGCCACTGTTATCAGTATGTTGGATAGTGTGTCCATGCATTTCTTTCTGCTCATTTCCACTAAAATATGTGATGTTGATGGCGTGTCTGTGTGTGCATGCCTGATTATTCTGCTGTCAGTAGCCTTTTTCTTCATTACTACTTCTTGATTTTGATGTTAGGTTTAGGCTGCTGCCCACCAAATATAAAATACGTATAGCCTCTACATCCCCTATTATTAATGAAAACTATGTTTGAGGGTTCATTGTTTTGGTCTTGTCTAATATCTGCTTGCGCTGTAGCCTCCTGTTTTCATCTCATGGCCAAGAGAATGTATACCTACCTGTTTCTCTGAGTTAGCACATCCCCCTGTAGGCAGGTTTAGGGACTGTCTGAGTCACCAATGACCTTTGCTTGAAGCCCTAAATTCATGTAAAAGCACAGTAACACATCTACTGTACATCTACACACAGACACACGATACAACACACACACGCCATATAGTACTGCATTCACTCGGTTTGCACTATGTGAACATTAGAGCCAAGCATGTGCCCTCCTCTGATCAGGTTTACATCTTTCTCACCAGTCAACCAGATTATTATGGTCATTATTTACCATTTTGACTTGACAGTCACCAATGCGTTCACAAACATACACACAGACAAACCCTTTACTAAGCCATGGACTTCAATCTGACCTGTCACTCAGCTACTGGTGTGACCGTTGTAATGAGTGATTCTTGTCATTACCAGGAAGAGAAGTTGAAACTGGGGTGTGATTCGGCATTCCATCAGAAACCGAACAAAAAAGAACAACAAATCTGTTGTTTGGTGGCAAGAAATAATTCAAGAAAATACATGTGAACTATGCTATCGATGATGGAGCTGGACAACTTTGAGGGAAGAATTTTGGGTTCATTTTTGCCAACAGCAAGTGCTTATTTTCACCACTAGGGTGCATGCTTTAGTGTTTAGGCTTGTTTCACCACACTATACCCAAACTGGCTCACTGGAGTGATCCTCTCACATTTGGGATAGTTATCCAGTCTCCTCACACACCACACTCAATCATTCATTTAGATTCTATACAGCTGAAATAACAGTTCGTCTTCCATGTTCACCAAGCAGCCAATGAAAACATTGGTGAAATCATAATTACTTTTCAATTTAAAAAAATAATAATCTGGGACAGGCTAAAATAGCTTGCTTGGCATTGCTTGCCTTGGACATCACAATGTAATTTACACTTTTTTAATGAATTGTCAAAACTCATGCCTGCATGAGTCACCTATAGCTGGTGATGGCTCAGCAGAATGTTGATCAGGGTCTCCCACTAAAGCCTCCCTAACAGACTGGACACATGCCATGATGATGTCATGTGTCAGGCTGGTTTCTTGTGAGGAAACAGGACCTGTATGGAGGACCATCATCCTGTTCCAACTTGCTTCAATTCAACAAAATAACATTTCTAGTATTTTACAATAAAATGTGTCTTCTGATGGTTCTTTTTCATCCGTAATTCCAATATTATATTACTGTAACAGCTACTTAACCTCAGGGTAGAATTCAATTAAAATAACCATTTTGACTTTTTGGGGTCTGCTGTTTTTTATTAAACTAACTTTAGCATAGAATTTCAAGCATCTTCTAGGTTTTCTATCTATGCAGATAATTATGTATATTATAAGTTTCCTTTATGATCAGTTTACTTGTAAAATGTTGGTATTAGATTTACAGTTATGTATTTCGCATTCAGACATACACTATGTAACCACTCTTTATAACTGGTCACTGACCTGAAAACCCACATCCACATAACCATGTGATAACAGTTCACCAATCAACCCTGCCTGGAGTCAACCCGCAATACCAGTTTGTACCACTAGGTGGAGCTGTAAACTGCATCATGTCAGGAGGACTTCAATGGATTGATGTGTACAGACAGTTCAATTGAAAAACCCAGATGCTAAGATTATGAGAATCCTTCCCTCTCCCAGTAACAACGATCAGCTTGAGAATTACTCCTGTTTCTCAAACTAAACCATTCATATTCAGACTTATACTAAATGAGGTCAACTGACATCAATGCTTACATGGCTAGGACAATTTTAACAATTTAATAAGATATACTTTCAGTTCAAACACTATTATCACAATTAATTTGGTTATAACACTAAAAAGCTATTCAGCATCTTATTTAAGAACAGACGTGAAAAGCTACACTGAACTATCAGTCTATGCAAAATTAAAAAAAAATGGGTAAAAAGACAAGACTGATTTATTTAATCATCAAGAACCAGAATATACAAAGCAGTGGTCGAAGCAACCAAATAGCAATCATGAAATATAACTGCACAAGAAGAGACTAAGAACACCAGGGTGGGAATGATGTTGATAAAGACCGTTGTAGACACAATTTCTGAGTCACCCAGACATAACATAATAACCTAAAATGAAACCAAAAACAAACAAACAGTATCTTGGGTACAAATGGTACAAACTTGTGTGAAATGCATACAGAACATGACCAAAGCCTTAAGATTTAAGAGGGGGTAATTAACATTGCAGAAGCCAGCCCCCCAAACAGGGTCAAGCGTCTTTTATCATGGAGGCGTTCTTCCATTTGTGCCATCTGTTGTGTTAACAGATCAGCCTGGCAAAGGATTAACTACTAGCAGCAGTAAACAAAAAGGATTAAAAAAGCCTGAATTAATAATGCTAACAATAGTCCATTAGCCCCTGCTTAAAACTTATCTTTGGTCTTCAGTGAATCTGAGAAGTCACCCTGAACATGTGGAGAAGGTTACAGCTGTCTGTCTCTGAATCAGCTGGTCAGCAGTTAACTATGTAGAGAATGTGCTTAACTCATACGAATACAAAATAACCAAACTGATAAAATAGCACGGATTCTATTTGCACAGGTTGTTTTGTTTTTTTTACGTTTGCTTAAGAAACCAATAAATAACAGTTTATAAAAAGAGAGGAGAGGCCTCTATGTTTTAGGACTCCAGTGCAATGTAATATCTTGGGGACAAATAAAATCTGTAAAGCATACATAAAGCACAAGCTCTACAAGGTGAAGTTGAACGTGCCATGTAGACAGCGTTGCGGAGGGGTACATACTCTGTGCACTATGCCTTCACTTCAGCTTCCTTTGATTCACCGTTTTCTGTTTTCTGTTTTTTTGTTTCCACTTGGTCCTGAAGGGAAAAAATACAAGTTTTAAGTGGGAACTTAGTGACCAGATATACAACAGTCATAAAGATAGTCTCATGGTAAAAGTGAATCTATTATATTGACTGCGTTTTAAAATCATCTGACAAAAGAATACCTCCTCATCAGCTGGGCGCTTCACAGGGTGGTCAACCTCATCAGCTGGGAGCTTCACAGGGTGGTCAACCTCTTCATCAGCTGGGTGCTTCACAGGGTGGTCAACACCCTCATCAGCTGGGCACTTCACAGGGTGGTCAACCTCCTCACCAGCAACTTCTTCTGCATCCTTAGCTGCATCCAGTCCCTCTCCTGCAATCAATTTCATACATGAAGCAAAAACAAGGGCTTCAGACACTTCACAAGTATCAAACAAACATGTTTGTTTTTTATCCAGCTGCGAGTCCAAAAGGAAACATGAACTTACCATCCTCTTCTTCCTTCTCACCCACAGGGGTTTCTTCAGAATCATCTGCACCATTTGTCTTTGTCTCTGCACCATTTGTGTGCTGGAGGAAAGGAAACAAAGAATGTGAGTAACTTTGTAATGTGTCATATAAATGTGGGTACATCGTATGCAGAATGACATCCAAGTAATTTAATTTAGAATAGTCTTCAGAAAAAAGTTAAAATAATAGCCCATGAGCCACAGCCAACAAGCTTCAGAGTTAAAACAGGGCACATGCTCCAGTTTATACTTGATTCCCCAGAGAGTAGGGGAACCGAACGCAACGAGGGCCAATTGCGATCTCTTGAGAAAACATCTGTGCCATTTCACAAACTAAACAAAGAGCTGTGGGATAGCATGCATGGAAATAGTAGGGGCGGAGTCTGACAACACCTGCATGATGAGGGCGCCGAGACAAAAGGCCATGAGGCTCGCGAGGGAATAAGCTTCAGCTTCAACTCACTGTTCCATTGCCGTTGGCTGGTGCGTCCCCGCTGCCATTCTCCTTCTCCTCCACCTCCTCGACAACCTCTTTCTTCTCTTTGAGCTCCTGAAAATATGTTTTCCTTGATTTGCTAGCTCACTGATAAGTACAATTGTTGCATGTCCAAAACGATTTGTCTATATGCTCGTTGCCAATGAAAGCAGCCCTTCTCTAGTTCAGATTATGTTTTAAAAAATTATAGTAGGCGTTCTATTTATATCACCGATCTTTACAAGTGGAGTGTGTCCGACCACTGCCAAAGTGCCTTCAATGGAAGGCATCGGGAATTTGAGTCGCCGTTCACCAGACATGATTAGGGCGAACACTCCACTCGCGCTCTGAAAGACTCGAGCCCTTCCCGCCATCGCTCAACCGTGAAGCTCGAGCGCATTCTATTTTCTGAGGGATTGTTTAGCTAACGTTATTTAGCTAGCAATAAACTATACATTTAGCTTGCAAATTAAACGGCAAACCAGCCAGCTAGCTAACATAGCTAGCAAAGTCACAAGCAAATAATGAAGCTATCGAAAAAGTTTATCAACTAAATAACTTGTTAAACGTTTGAGAACAACATACAATATTGCTAACTACTATGTTTCAGTCATTGACAATGACTAACATTAACCTAAGTTATTTGGTTATTACATGGCTATAAAAGCTAAAGTTAGCTAGTTGGTGTTCACACAGGCTAAAGTGAAGAGCACGTTAGCTAGTAACGTGGACTAACGTATAGTCAAATTCATGAACTCACCTTTGCTGAAATCTCGGTAGTTGTGGTCGTGTCTACTGCGGTATCAGCCATATTTAGTTGAATGTAAGGGTATGATATGTTTCCGAAATAAATACTGTGTTTGATGCCTCGATGTTTCTGGCAGTGATTTCTGTGAGAGGCTGAGAAGAGGAGAAGAGAGTGATGAAAACCAGTTACATCTGTTTGTTAGGCTCGACTGTAATCCATTAGTTAGAATGGAGCTGGTCGATTGAAAACGTGATTGGGCAATCCAAATTTAAGCAACATGTTTTAGCGGTTTTAATTGGACAGGTTGTTGTCACTCTTTGGAATTTGTCCCGCCTATCAAGCTCCTCCCAGTTTTCTTTCTCCTAATGGTCAAACATTTAAAGGGTGTACTCCGCTGTGAAGTTACCAGCGTGAAGAAAGTTTTTACATGATGTCGATTTATATGTCATTTATCTTAGTGTTAGAAACATTGTTATTCAATCTCATTAATTACATGTTGACATTTTAATGTCGTTTCGTGTAAGAAATAGCCTATGCCAAGTGCTTCAAGTGGCTTTGATGAATACCGTCCCTTTGTGTGACTGCAAGCATTGCTTAAATTCAACAACATATTTTTCTCATGAAAAACCTACTGTTGCCCCTTGATTTTTTTGTTTTGATTTTGACTAATGTATTTGTATTCGAAGCATGTTGTTCCTCATTTCGCCTATCTAGAAGCATAAAACCCCGTTAAAGCCCCATATCCCCTTTGTCTTCAGTGCGCTCTTTTTCTTCAGAGAGAGAAGTATCAGATTACAGCACAACGACGCTAATGTGAAACCAGTTACTAAGTAAACCACACCTCTTGGCTGGTTAGACGTCTCTATTTAAACATAAAGGTCAGGAACAAAGTGCCGCATTTTGTATTTGAATAAAATAGCTACATGTGTAAGCCTATAACAAGCACACAGCCAGTAGGCTACCTACACTTATTCACTGTGACTGTGTAATATGTCATATCTGCGCTGTAAATAACTCATGTATATCTCATAGTGATCCATGTATCTAAATATAAACCATTGCAATTATTGGTCCAGAGTAAAGCTTGGGATACAAACAGGCACATTTCTATTAGATGGGGAATCAAAATAAAATAACACGTTTATTGATCAAGTGCACACATACAGTGAGATGCTTACCTGTTAACACTCCTCAACAATGCAGTACAATAACAATATCAATTTAAAAAAACAAGTAGTAGTAAAAGATAGAAGAAAAAAAGAGTAATAAAAACTAATATGAGTAATATGGACATAATAGAATATACAGAATGGTTGGTTTATACAATGGTATAGTTTATACTAACTAGTTAAATAAATGTAAAAAAATAAAATTGATTCAGCTGTGGGACGATTTTTTGTTGAGCGGATGTTCAAGGGGACAAAACATAATTACAAATAATGTTTTGACTGCAAATTGCCAGTTGCCAGTTGCAGTTGCCATACCAGGTGGTGATCATGGGATTAACTATGTAGTATTTTCTGAGTTGTTTACAAACAAATATTTTCTGAATGAAAATGGCGCCGACAGAGAGGGCTGCCATACTTCTAGCTCTTAGGAAACTTAGTATTTGCAGTATTTCGTTTTGTATGTGTTATTTCTTACATTATTATCCCATAAATGTTTTTGTGCTATTACATACAGTCGGGAAGAACTATTGAATATCACTGATAAACTGAAATGATCCACCCACACAGACAGTGTGGTGAAGAAGACGCAACAGCACCTCTTCAACCTCAGGAGGCTGAAGAAATTTGTCTTGGCACCTAAAACCCTCACAAACTTTTACAGATGCACAATTGACAGCATCCTGTTGAGCTGTATCAACGCCTGGTACAGCAACTGCACCGCCCGCAACCGCAGGGCTCTCCAGAGGGTGGTGCGGTCTGCCCAACACATCACCGGTGGCAAACTATATGCCTTTCAGGATACCTACAGCATCCAATGTCACAGGAAGGCCAAAAAGATCCTCAAGGACAACAACCACCCGAGCCACTTTCACCCCGCTATCATCCAGAAGGTTAGGTCAGTACAGGTGTATCGAAGCTGGGACAGAGAGACTGAAAAACAGCTTTCAGACTATTCAGACTATTAAATTCAGTTAAATAGCCATCACGAGCACATTAGAGGCTGCTGCCTTATATATATATAGACTTGGAATCACTGGCTACTTTAATAATGGAACACTGGTCACTTTAATAATGTTTACATCTTTTGCATTACTCATCTCATATGTACATTACCGTTCAAAAAAAGTTTGGGGTCACTTAGAAATGTTCTTGTTTTTGAAAGAAAATCTTTTTTTTTGTCCATTAAAAAAACATCAAATTGAACAGAAATACAGTGTAGACATTGTTAATGTTGTAAATGACTATTGTAGCTGGAAATGGCTGATTTTTAATGGATTATCTACATAGGCGTACAGAGGCCCGTTATCAGCAACCATCACTCCTGTGTTCCAATGGCACGTTGTGTTAGCAAATCCAAGTTGATCAAGGCTAACTGATCATTAGAAAACCCTTTGCAATTATGTTAGCACAGCTGAAGACTGTGCTAATTAAAGAAGCAATAAAACTGGCCTTCTTTAGACTAGATGGACATTTGGAGCATCATCATTTGTGGGTTCGATTACAGACTCAAAATGGCCAGAAACAAATAACTTTCTTCTGAAACTCGTCAGTCTATTCTTGTTCTGAGAAATGAAGGTTATTCCTTGTGAGAAATTGCCAAGAAACTGAAGATCTCGTACAACGCTGTGTACTACACCCTTCACCGAACAGTGCAAACTGTCTCTAACCAGAAAAGAAAGAGGAGTGGGAGGCCCCGGTGCACAACTGAGCAAGAGGACAAGTACATTAGAGTGTCTAGTTTGAGAAACAGATGCCTCACAAGTCCTCAACTGGCAGCTTAATTAAATACTACCCGCAAACACCAGTCTCAATGTCAACCGTGAAGAGGCGACTCCGGGATGCTGGCCTTTTAGGCAGAGTTGTAAAGAAAAAGCCATATCCCATACTGGCCAATAAAAAGACAAGATGAAGATGGGCAACAGAACACAGACACTGGAACTCTGCCTAGAAGGCCAGCATCCCGGAGTCGCCTCTTCACTGTTGACGTTAAGACTGTTTTACTATTTAATGAAGCTGCCATAATGTCTTTTGTCCTTTTCAGGTTCATACCAATTGTCACGATCGTGGTTAGGTGAAAGAGAGGACCAAGACGAAACAAACACTTTTACAAACTAACAAAACAACCGTGAAGCTATATAAACAAATAGTGCTGACACTAAACACTACACATAGACAATTACCCACAACCTTCCTACCGCCTATGGCTGCCTAAATATGACTCTCAATCAGAGACAACGATAGACAGCTGTCTCTAATTGAGAACCAATCCAGGCAACCATAGACTTACATAAACACCTACACTGAACACAACCCTATGAACTCTACCAAAACCCCCCCTAGACAATACACACACCCTAGACTAGACAAAAAAACACAAACATCCCCCATGTCACACCCTGACCTAACTAAAATAATAAAGAAAACAAAGATAACTAAGGCCAGGGCGTGACACCAATGGAGGTTGGTGGCACCTTAATTGGGGAAATCTGGCTAGTGGTAATGTCTGGAGCGGAATTAGTAGAATGATATCAAATACATCAAACACATGCTCTCAGCAGCGTCCCGTAGTTCATACATATGTTTAAAGTTGATTCTTTGTAACACCTGGATGCTTTTATGAATTAGAATTAGACATATTTGAGGTTGCTGTTTGCCAACCCACAGATAGTGATAATTTGGTTAAAGGTCAGGATAGGGTCAGGGCAGTGTATTTTATTCATCTTCTGTCTGCATGTGTGTGTCTGTGTGTGTAAAGCCTCGCTGCACCCACACACACAAAAATACATGCGCACACACACGCACAAACCGTGCCAAGCCACTTTGGACACTTTTGTTGTTTATGGCCACTGTTTCATTTAGCATGTTGTGTGGGGGCTATTGTGTTGCAAATGGTGCTACACTGAGCATCTGTTCCAGTATAATGAAGACTCACTCATAGTGCAAAGTACGTTTGTCAACCCCCTCTACCCCGACCCAGACATGCAATCAATGCTTCTAATCTAAAACACAATGACTCCAGTTTGCCTCTGATACAGTCCCTTGCAAAAGTGTTCAGACCCCTTGGATTTTTCCCAATTTTATTGTGTTGCAAAGTGGGATTAAAATGGATCTAATTGTCATTTTTGTCAACAATCGACACAAAATAAAAAAATCATAACTAAAATATAGTCAGTGCATAAGTATTCAGACCCTTTGTTTAGGCGAGCCTAAATTCATTCAGGAGTAAAATGTGGCTTAACAAATCACATAATAAGTTACGTGGATTTATTCTGTGTGAAATAATAGAGGTTGATATTATTTTCGAATGACTAACCCTACCTCTGTCCCCCATACATACAACTGTAAGTTCCCCCAGTCAAGTATTGAATTTCAAGCACAGATTCCACTACAAAGACCAGGGAGCTTTTCGAAAGCCTCATAAAGTAGGGCAGTGATTGGTAGATGGGTAACAATAACAAATCAGACATTGAATATTTCTTTAAGCAGGGTCAAATTAATAATTATGCTGTGGATGATGTATTAAACCACCCAGACACATCAAAGATACAGTCAACCTTCTGAAGTGAGCTGTAGGACAGGAATGAAACTGCTCAGGGATGTTACCATGAGGCCATTAGTTTTACATTTTATATTTTACAGAGTTCATTGAAAACAGAGGATGGATCAACAGCATTGTAGTGACTCCACAATAATGACTTAAATGACAGAGTGAAAAGAAGAATACAAATATACAGAATACAAATATTTGAAAACATGCATCTTATATGAAAAAACACTGCAAAGGAATACACTTTTGGCCTAAATGCGAAACCTTATGTTTGGAGCAAATCCAACATAGCACATCACTGAGTAACTGCTTCCTTGTTTTTAAGCATGGTGGTGGCTGCATCATGGTATAGGTATGCGTGGCATTGGAAAATACTGGGGAGTTTTCCAGCATAAAAAGAAACGGGATGGCACAGGCAAAATCCTAGAGGAAAACCTGCTTCCTCCTGTTCCTGAGTGGCCAAGTTACAGTTTTGACTTAAAATCTGCTTGAAAATCTATGGCAAGACTTGAAAGAGTTTAAAGAATTTAGAAAAGAATAATGGGCAAATATTGCACAATCCAGGTGTGCAAAGCTCTTATACACTTACCCAAGAAGACATATAGCTGTAATCGATGCCCAAGGTGTTCCTAACATGTATTGACTCAGGGAGCTGAATACTTATGTAACAAATATATTTTAGTTTAACTTTTTGATTATTATCATTTTTTAATATAATTTTTCTTCCACTTTAACATTACATGTTTTATAGATTGTTGACAAAAATTACAATTAAATACATTTTAATCCCACTTTGTAACACAATAAAATAGTTTTGCAAGGCACTGAATGTTACATGTTGTTTATTAGTATCATGGTATTAAGAACAGTTTTAATTATTTTTACTATTATGAATTTGTCCCCCTCTAAAATGGTAGGGTGGGCACCAAATATGATAGAAAGCAATACTTAATTTCTCAGATCACGCCTGTTTCCTCTCTCCAGGGTCATTTAAGGTGAGCCCAGCACTTCTGTTCCATTTCTCACTCATCTCACTGGGAGTGGCTACACATGGCATCACAGGCCCAGAGCCATCCCACTGAACATGCTTAACTGCCCACAAAAAGTGGGGGATTATTAACATTGTGTTGTAACAGCTCGTGTCAAAGTCTGGGTATTTTCATTTGCTTCTCTTCAGGTACACACAATATATTTGAGAGATGGCCCTCCTTTAATTGGAATCTAATACGATAGATAGCGAATTCTTCAAATTTGATAACAAAGAGTTTTTCTGCACCTGCGACTAATAAACTTTGATTTGGTGGTCCAAAATGGGGAGTATTTTTGTTCCGAAAGATTAATGTGCTTGAACATCCCTCTTTTGTATTAGGCTGAAACAACCTTTAAAAGAATATAGTAACAGTAACAAGAGCGACAATTTATGAGATTATTTGGATTTTTGCTGACACTACTACATCTTTCATATCCATAGCTTGGATATTCCTACTCTCAGGTATAAATTATAGGGACTCATGCATGTGCACTCTTGATATTAACTATATCAAACAATTGTTAAATGAAGGCCCAGCCTTTATTTTTAGGGCACTCACAAGAGTAAAATAGCCTGGCTGGCTGGTTCACCAGCATACAAAAGCTTAATTTGATTTAGCCTCAGAGTGCTCATTCAGTCATAAATCCCACGTTTGACAAAAATGTAATTATGACTGGTGTCAAGCAGCTATAATTACATGGAGAGATCAACGGGCTGTGTCAGAGTGATGCTGGGTTATCTCAGTCCATTGGGGTTTGTGTCTGGGAACAAATATAAGAGGACAAATATTGTGTCCAACATAAATAAATTACATAGTAATTAACTGGTAAATACTAACACTAATAGTTCAATCAAATACTTCCCAATATTTCTTGATCATCAATGCACTGATAAATATGAATGTTTTTTTTAATCAATTGAAGATAGCACAGGAAATGCATTCAATGAAGGCTGACATAGTTCCAGTGCTCCTTTCATTTTAGAAATGAAGACCATGTGGAGACCACAGAGCACTGAAACAGACATCTGCAATCTAACGATCCCACTCTGTGTGTATTTAGTAATTTATTAGAATCTCCATTAGCTGTTGCCAAGGCAGCAGCTACTCTTCCTGGGGGTCCAGAGATAAAACATTATCAAACAAAACAGTGTGCATTATACACATTTACATTGCTCCTTCATTACATTACAATATTATAATACTACATTACATTACTAAGAATAATGTGTGTGTGTACAGTAGAGTGTGTGTTTTAGAAAGTGTGTGTTAGAGTGTCTCTTCACAGTAGTAGTCCGGATCCAGAAAAGAAGCAGTCTAACTGCCTAATAAAAGCAGTCAGTCCCTGCAATCAGAGAGGGGGAGTGTTTGAGTGTTTGTGAGATCATTTCCTGTCATTTTTCTCTCTCTTTTGTATGCCTACCACCTCAACTTGTTTCCATAGATACTGGACCTCTTCCAGAAATGTCCTCCTGCTGGTCCCTGTAGGCTACTAGAGGTAGAGGTTCACTTAAAAAGAAGGAATTCAAGCAGAGACTGAAGAGAGAGTGAGAGCAACACCTGTATGCTGTTTACTGTTGTGAGAGCTGTCATCATTTTAGGTTTGCAGGAGAAGGTCTCATAATCATGGGCAGTATTCCATTTCATACTCTGACACAGTGAGGGTATTTTCTTCACAGTTGCTACTCAACTTGGAAAGCTATAATGGAACATTATTTATGAACTGATGCAGTGCCACAGATAATCTTTATAACCGTCTGGACCAGAGAGCATACAGTCTTTGTGCTCAAGAAGTTGATCTTTAGTTTTAGAATGAGAGGCAAAAGTGAGTGGTTTGGCCAACAAGGATCCCCTCCACCACAACCTTCTTCAGATTTTCACAAAACATATGAATAAACACAAAGAGGAGTTGCTCGCAATCACACCTGAAAAACAGGAAGACAAAAGGCTGTAACCTGATCCATGGAATGTCGGTGCTTGAGGGGAGAGCAGGGGTGGGGACATCAAAGAGCAGAGGTCAGGATTAGGAGGGGGAATGGCCCCCATAATTGGAAGAATTGACGGGGGCTAACTGGGCTCTATTCTTCTGAACAGCGGTGTCCCGTACACTCTGAATGGCTTTCTAGGGATCCCAGGCAAATCCAATAGAGAATCAGGACAACATATAAATTAACTTCTATACTGTGACAGAGTGTACAGAACCTCTGAATAATTCCGAGACAGTGGATGTGCCAGCGGGGACCCCTCAGTCTCTGCTATCAGTGGCAACAGTGGTGTTGGTCATACACAGTTCCATGAATACATGCAATAATCATCACTGATCAAGGAGGGGGAAATGGCAGCGGAGCACTGAGCAGCAGCTACGTAGGCAGTGGAATGGGCACAGGCCAGCAGCTAAAAATCATGCACATGCGCAGAAATCTCTGTATCTTTAGCAACGGCAAATCGGGTTTCCAGAAAATCCGGAACCACTGCCAGTCCAATAATGAAAAGACCTATGATTGCTACCTTCACCAACGTTATTTGTCTTGCATGATGTATTCTCGGATTCCTTTAAAGAAAAATGTCAAAATTGTTCAATTTCATTTTGAGCATCTCCAGCACCAGCCCAATATCAACATATGTGAAAATGGCGCTTTTCTGTGTTTTGTAGTAAAAAAGATAGAGAAAGATAAGTGTTTCCAATGACCTCATCAACCAATTAGTATACAATGAATAGGCAATTAGTAAGCAATGCCTACTCATAATTGGATAAAATCACATGATGCACACCAATGATGTCATTGGAAATGCTTATCTTCCTCTATCTTTTTTCCCACAAAACATAGAAACGTGCCACTTTCACATATACTGATCTTGGGGTGGTGCTGGAGATAGTGAATATGAAGTTGATTTTGTTTTTTTTCATTTCCCTTTAAGCCTGTAAACATACAAAAACTCATGGCTGGATACCTCCTGGAATGTGTCCCTTTGGCCCTTACATGGAGGTGTCCTGGTTATTTAAAAGGTGTCAGGTACATTGAAGCATGTAATCGATTTAATCTCTCGTTTTGTCAAATTAGCATTAAAGGAGAGAGGAACGAAATGACAAGTACAGGTACTGCGTGGACCAGTTTGCAGAATGGATGCCGCCTTTTATTTTGGCTATTACTAAAATAGTTGTGATGAGACAGAAAAGGTAAATGAGAGAGAGGCAAAAGTACTGGATGGAAGAGCAAGGAGAGAAACAAAACATACTTCAACCCAATAGGCCTACCTGCTGAGCGCTATTTTAAAAACCTGATAGTACTCTATTCTTGGTGTTTTGTCACGCTCCCCAAGTGCAAAAGTCTGTGGCAGGTAGAAGGAGTAACCTATACATAGATAAAGTGAGATTTATTACAGAGATTGTGGTAGAGGAAAAGGTTAATGGCTAAAGTAAGGAGAACTGGGAATGACTCCATGTGCCCTGTGTTTGTACAACACCACCTTATTCCATCTCAAGCTCCACCCACACCCCTGCCTTGCAAGGAAAGTGGAAATTTCCACTAATTCAGAGTTGCTCCCAAGCACTCCTCCCTTTAGCTTTCGCGCCTTCACTCTACCTGCACTTTACTGAGGCCTATTGGTCTGTGTAATCCCTGCCCAGAGACATTTCATTGGTGGACCACCTCACCTCCCTTTTCCTCAGAACCTACAACTACATTCATAAAA
This sequence comes from Salvelinus fontinalis, assembly GCF_029448725.1. Taxonomy (NCBI): domain Eukaryota; kingdom Metazoa; phylum Chordata; class Actinopteri; order Salmoniformes; family Salmonidae; genus Salvelinus; species Salvelinus fontinalis. Next base: position 56,379,381 of record NC_074667.1, on the reverse strand, counting down.
ATTACCTTGAGGGTTCTTTTGTAAAGCTTAAAAAAATAAAAAAAATAAACCATAATTTGTTTGCTCTCAAATGTATTTTTCACTTTTTCTCAGAACAGATTTCTGAGAAATTTGCAAAATGCAAATAACTCTCCCATTTGTTCTCTCAATCAGGATAATGTTGAACTATGAATCAGTGGCTACTGGCTCAATAATGGTGACCAATGGTGACCAATAAGTATGACCAATGGTGAGGCACTGGGATCCCAGAACAGATGGTTCATTCGCATTTCCTTCTCCAGAAGATCAGATTTTAACATCCCCTATTACCATGTCTAGATTGAAATGTGTCGACTCGTCTAAGTTAGACTAGCTTTTGATGTAATAGGTAAATTGTGACTGTTGTTAACTCAGACATGATCTTCCTTTTAGTCACAGCCATTACAGTTTAAATGTGGGGTGACTTACTGGCTAGAGCTTTATCTAGGTTTTATTAGGCTACTTCCTCATCACCAAGGTAGGGAGAGACTGACATTCTGTTTATTCTAAAACGTTGGTGGTGCTGTAGTTTCGGAGACATTGTAGATAAGCAAACATAGAAGGGGAAATGATGGTGTACTACAGAGTAATATGCATGTGTTAATGTTAGGCCACACTGACCTCAGCCCTATTATGAAGCACCAACAAAGAACCATCTGCACAGCAAGCAGAGAGCAGAGAAGAGGAGGGACACAGAGGATAGGGTGGGGGAGGGACCGATGGGAGATGAGAGGAGAGGGCACGAAGAAATTATAGAGGAAGGAGCAGGGCTGGCCGAGAGATAGGGAGGCTCAAGTGGAATAAAAGGACCCATGCAAGGAGGAATAAGAGAATACACGTTTGGATCTGTAATAACTGGGAATACGGACCCTTCATACAAAGCAGTGGTCTCCAGTGCACATGGTGAAATAAACAAGTTGGGGCTCAGGGGAATTACATGGCTCCTCAGACACACAAAATGGAGACCCCCTTAGCAGCCTGTGAAATGGAGGGCAGCTGTAATCATTCATGAGGAAACTTCCTGTACACGACAGAATGAAGTGAACTGAAACTCAGAAGGCTGATCAAGACTAATGTTTAACCTAACCCAGGGCTTTATCTGTTTCCAGTTGACTCTGTCATTTCAACATTTCACCATTTACCACAAACTGAGGGGTTTTAAGTCTACCAGAGCACACAAGTATTTAATGAATGAATGTATGCCCTCTCATAGGCCGATGGAACACCACTATAAAAGAGACCATATGAACATTGCTTGCTTTTTCATTTAGAACATGTACTACTGAAAAGTGATGACTATCATGACTTTAGTGTACTCAGAACAGTGGCATTGATAATGATATAATGTATAATCACATTACCGGACACCTGTGTCAATCACAAAGTCGGTCACAAATGAGCCACAGGTAAACGAGCTAGATTGCTTAGCAGCTGCTACCCGGCAGCCTTTCTTTCTTGTGACCTGTGACCTGTGCAGCTGTAAGCTAGTGCTGCCGCTCAGTGGTAGACTGCCTGTATGTGCTTCTTAGTCTATGAAGGGTGGAACAAGGATAGATAGCGGTAATCGCAAAATCCCCCCCAAAATACAGAAAGCCTGGAAAACTGACCCTTCAGTTTGAGGATAAAACTTTAAACAGAACATTAATAAAATGGTATCTGAAGACACAGTGCTTGTGGACAACATTCAATCAACTATTTGAAAATAAACACTGCAACCTGATTGGTCAGAGAGAGTGACTGCTCCAGAACTCTTGGTCGGCTGGTTGTCTGGCAACACATACTGGTAGGTGAATTGGAGGGGGAGAGGGGAGGGCTCTGGGCTCTTAAGGGGGAGGTAGCATTCTGGAGCAGCAGGCAGACTAGGGAAATACCTGGCACAATGCCCAAATAAACAAACTGAGAAGGAAAGAGAGAGCGATGGAAAAGGGAAAAGGCTGAGAGTCTTTTAAGGTACTGGTGGAGAGTGCAGATCACAGAGTTGTTGTAAATAAATGGTCTCTCAATCTTTGTTTTTTTTGTGAAGGGAGATGGTTTATCTGAGCAATAAAAAGCCATTGTACTCTCTTGTTGTTAACATGCGATACAAACACTGAATCCTACCAGGTGAGATGAAAAGATGTTGTAGCATACACTTAGCTAAATGTATTTGGAAAGTAAAGACAAATTGCATGCAAGTATTATGTAAAGAAATTAAGTGCCATTTTGACTAGACCTATTGTGACAAGAGAACCAAACGAGTAGAAAACAGGACATTGACTGTAACAGATAATATGGAACATTGACTGTAACAGACGATAAGGAACATTGACTGTAACAGACGATAAGGGACATTGACTGTAACAGACGATAAGGAACATTGACTGTTACAGACGATAAGGGACATTGACTGTAACAGACGATAAGGGACATTGACTGTAACAGACGATAAGGGAATAGAAGGTGAGATAGAAAAGTAACAAATGAACAGGATACAAGCCAGTTTGGAAAGCTTAGATTAGAGAGAGAAAGAGAGGGATAAATAGTGTGTGTGTGAATAGATGTGGGTCTGGTGAGTGTATAAATGTTTCTCAGAAAGTCCCAACTAGCTGCTTTATGTCTTATCTGAGACTAATCGCAATCTTTGATGTGAACTAAAATAACCAAAAAAAGTATGAAGGGTAAGAAGAATAGCTTAAACCAGAGGAGACGACAAAAAAAGTTAGTGGGGCAGAAGGTAGAGAAGTAAATGGAAAGAGCATGAGAGGAATACCACAAGGTAAATAGGGAAGGGGAAAATGGTGAAAAGAGAAGAGGAAGAGTAGGGAGTGTGGTGGTGACCTGCTGGTAGGTAGGGCGTAGAGAGTGTGGTGGTGACCTGCTGGTAGGTAGGGCGTAGAGAGTGTGGTGGTGACCTGCTGGTAGGTAGGGCGTAGAGTGTGGTGGTGACCTGCTGGTAGGTAGGGCGTAGAGAGTGTGGTGGTGACCTGCTGGTAGGTAGGGCGTAGAGTGTGGTGGTGGCCTGCTGGTAGGTAGGGCGTAGAGAGTGTGGTGGTGACCTGCTGGTAGGTAGGGCGTAGAGAGTGCGGTGGTGACCTGCTGGTAGGTAGGGCGTAGAGAGTGTGGTGGTGACCTGCTGGTAGGTAGGGCGTAGAGAGTGTGGTGGTGACCTGCTGGTAGGTAGGGCGTAGAGAGTGTGGTGGTGACCTGCTGGTAGGTAGGGCGTAGAGAGTGCGGTGGTGACCTGCTGGTAGGTAGGGCGTAGAGAGTGTGGTGGTGACCTGCTGGTAGGTAGGGCGTAGAGAGTGCGGTGGTGACCTGCTGGTAGGTAGGGCGTAGAGAGTGTGGTGGTGGCCTGCTGGTAGGTAGGGCGTAGAGAGTGTGGTGGTGGCCTGCTGGTAGGTAGGGCGTAGAGAGTGTGGTGGTGACCTGCTGGTAGGTAGGGCGTAGAGAGTGTGGTGGTGACCTGCTGGTAGGTAGGGCGTAGAGAGTGTGGTGGTGACCTGCTGGTAGGTAGGGCGTAGAGAGTGTGGTGGTGACCTGCTGGTAGGTAGGGCGTAGAGAGTGTGGTGGTGACCTGCTGGTAGGTAGGGTGTAGAGAGTGTGGTGGTGACCTGCTGGTAGGTAGGGCGTAGAGAGTGTGGTGGTGACCTGCTGGTAGGTAGGGCGTAGAGAGTGCGCTGTTGGTCTGCTGGTAGGTAGGGCGTAGAGAGTGTGGTGGTGACCTGCTGGTAGGTAGGGCGTAGAGAGTAGGAAGTGGGCCTTGGGACTGGGCCAGGGACTGGCTGGTGCAGGTGGTATCCCAGGGCAATCAGAGGGGTATACTACAAAGCAGGATCAATGAGTTAGCCAGCTAACTTGCTTAAATATTTTGAAAAAACATTCTGTTTTTAAAAGATAACCTTGAAATAGGAATGGTCTAATTGACCCAACAACCAAAAACACGTATCCAAATTTAGCTTTCTTGTTGAACTAGAAAATCAATAGTTATTTGTAGATGTTTATCAGAGTTAGCTGCCTCATTCATTAATCCTGCTTTGTAGGATACCCCTCTGGAGCATGTCAGGAGGAGGAAATTAGGTTCCGTTGTGATTAAAGGGAAGGTTTCTATGGCAATGAAGCGAGCCATTCGCACAGAGAATTTAGTTTGGAGTGGAGGGGGCTCAGTAAGAGTTGGATTTCAAAGCAAACAACCGCCTCCATCTCATCTCTCTTGCCCTCCCTTTTTTTTTTCATAGCTCCTCTTTTAACTTTGATAATCTGTTTTCATAGTCACACAGTGGAGCTTCAGAGTGGATTATTTTGTGCAAACCAAGTCATAAATGCTAATTGTGTAACAGTCTCTCTTCCTTACACAGTGCTGTCCAATCTCTCCATATGGAATCATGCACATGCAACCACACTTAATCCAGTGATAGATATACAGTAGCAGTCAAAAGTTTGGACACAGCTACTCATTCAAGGGTTTTTCTTTATTTGTACTATTTTCTACATTGTAGAATAATAGTGAATACATCAAAATTATGAAATAACATCAAAATTATGAAATAACACATATGGAATCATGTAGTAACCAAAAAAGTGTTAAACCAAAATATATTTTATATTTGAGATTCTTCAAAGCAGCCACCCTTTGCCTTGACGACAGCTTTGCACACTCTTGGCATTCTCTCAACCAGCTTCATGAGGTAGTCATCTGGAATGCATTTCAATTAACAGGTGTCCCTTGTTAAACGTTAACATGTGGAATTTCTTTCCTTCTTAATGTGTTTAAGCCAATCAATTGTGTTGTAAGGTGGTATATATAAGATATCCCTATGTGGTAAAAGACTAAGTGCATATTATGGCAAAAGCAGCTCAAATAAGCAAGGAGAAATGACAGTCCATCATTACTTTAAGACATGAAGGTCAGTCAATGCAGAACATTTCAAGAACTTTGAATGTTTCTTCAAGTGCAGTCGCAAAAACCATCAATCTCTATGATGAAACTGGCTAACATGAGGATCAACACAGAAAAGGTAGACACAGAGTTACCTCTGCTGCAGAGGATATGTTCATTAGAGTTACCAGCCTCAGTTTTCAACCCAAATAAATGTTTCATAGAGTTAAAGTAACAGAGACATCTCAACATCAACTGTTTAGACGAATCAGGCCTTCATGGTCGAATTGCTGCACAGAAACCAATAATAAGAAGAGACTTGCTTGGATCAAGAAACACAAGCAATGAAAATTAGATCGGTGGAAATCTGTCCTTTGGTCTGATGAGTCCAAATTTGAGATTTATGGTTCCAACCGCCATGTCTTTGTGAGACGCAGAGTAGGTGAACGGATGATCTCCGCATGTGTGGTTCTGACCGTGAAGCATGGAGGAGGTGTGATGGTGCTTTGCTGGAGACACTGTTTGTGATTTATTTAGAATTCAAGGCATACTTAACCAGCATGGCTACCATAGCATTCTGTAGCGATACGCCATCCCATCTGGTTTGCTCTTAGTGGGACTATCATTTGTTTTTCAACAGAACAATGACCCAAAACACACCCCCAGGCTGTGTAAGGGCTATTTGACCAAGAAGAGTGAAGGAAAAGCAGCCAACAAGTGCTCAGCATATGTGGGAACTCCTTCAAGACTGCTGGAAAAGCATTCCTCATAAATCTGGTTGAGAGAATGCCAAGTGTGCAAAGCTGTCAATTAAGGCAAAGGGTGGATACTTTGAAGAATCAATTTTTTTATTTGTTTAACACTTTCTTGTTATTTCATAGTTTTGAGGTCTTCACTATTATTCTACAATGTAGAAAATAGTACGAATAAAGAAAAACCCTGAATGAGTAGGTGTGTCTACAGTTTGACTGGTACTGTATATGTCAGATCTGTCTCTATGTAAAACTTCTGTACATTGACTTAACATGTCTCCTCCCCATTCACTTATACAAGGATGTCCCTAAAAGTAGAAAGATGCATATAACATGCTGACCACACTGTTCGCGTTGCAAAATAAATGTAGTTACATGTTAATTAATTATTGCACCCACACTGCTCGCGAGAGTCTGTGTAGCCAGGCGCTAAAATAGAACTCGGTTCTATTTGTGAGGCTTGACGTGCTGCATGTCCCACCTGTCTCATTTCCTCATTGGTTTTTAGGAACATGTACCCACATGGGTGATTGACAGATGAACTGAGGTCCACACTCCAGTCCAGTTGGTAGTGGTAATGCACCTTAAAGTTGGTTGCCAACCGCCATATAAAGTCCAAAGAAAAAGAAGAGCCTGAAAGAGGAAAGATTACTAAAAACTAACTCGTTTTACCCTTTTACCTGTGGATTAATTGTCGTAGTAGAGGACCTTGTGCATTTCAGTTAAAATAATAAGCCAATGTTTATATCCCAGGACAAATTAGCTAGCAACAGCAAGCTAGCTAGCTAAATTGCCATGAATGTCTAATGCTTTTCAACCTGTCCCCAAATTAATATAGTTGGTTCAGAGTTCGTTTTGATATTTCAACCTGCTTGTCCTGATCGCATCTGGTGTGGGTGAACAAAATCAGCATGCGTGCGATGGCGGACGCATGCAAGCGGTCTGGTCAGCATGGAGCGGCAGGGTAGCCTAGTGGTTAGAGCGTTGGACTAGTAACCGAAAGGTTGCAAGTTCGAATCCCCGAGCTGACAAGGTACAAATCTGTCATTCTGCCCCTGAACAAGGCAGTTAACCCACTTTTCTTAGGCCGTCATTGAAAATAAGAATTTGTTCTTAACTGACATGCCTAGTTAAATAAAAAAATAATTAAAAAAAATGTAAGTCATGTGTAATCCATGTGAGACCATTCCATGGAGACCTTTCAAAGCCAGCCTAACTAAAGTAACATCTTTGTTGACTCTTGATTATGTTGGATAACCTCAGACAAAAAGTTTCTTAAAATAAATCTATTCATTTCCTAATTGTCCTATTGTATGGAATAAGTGGCTGCAGAGACTACATGGTGTTTAAATATAAAGATTAAAACAAAGTGTTTGGAATTTTATCTTTGGATCACAGGAAAATGTTATATACAGTTCCTAATCTATTTGAAAAAGGGAGAAAACATATCCTGCAAATATTGATGATCAAACTTGTAGATATGAAAACGGTTAAACAAGTTTCAATGATTGGAAAAGCAGTGCCCCCTTGTGTTCAGTTGGAGAACTTCAGCCTCTGAGAGCAGGGCAGCAGGGGATGTATTGAGACCAGACTTGAATAATCAAAGCCAGATGGCATATGACACATCAAAAGACCAGCTGGCTGCCAGACTGAGAGAAGTCTTTATATCTCCTAACCTAATTAGTTCAAGCTAAACAAATCACACTTATATTGTAACAGACCATAATGATGCAGCATCATATTATTAAAAAGGAGATATAGAAGTACAAGTAATACTATCTACCATATATTAAATCAGAACTAAAATGGTGACATTTGGTCATTTGATCATGGTTGAAATTCAGGTGATAACACTAGAAAACAAAATCTGCTATTCTTCCTAGGATGAGGTCCATCATCGGGTGGGGGTGGCTAGAAAGGTCACATCTAGATGGGATATAGCTTTTATGAAATTGACATCAAAAGTTGATTTATTTTTTGGCTAATCCTAATCCTAACCCTTATCCTAACCGTAACCTAATTCTTCTAACCTGTTACATTAATTCTCCTAAACTCCTGCATTAATTCTCCTAAACTCCTGCATTAATTCTCCTAAACTCCTGCATGAATTATCCTAAACTGCTACATGAATTATCCTAAACTGCTACATGAATTATCCTAAACTGCTACATGAATTATCCTAAACTGCTACATGAATTATCCTAAACTGCTACATGAATTATCCTAAACTGCTACATGAATTATCCTAAACTGCTACATGAATTATCCTAAACTCCTACATTAATTCTCCTAAATTGCTACATGAATTATCCTAAACTGCTACATTAGTTCTCCTAACCGTAACCTAATTCTCCTAACCTGCTACATTAATTCTCCTAAACGGCTGCGTACATTTTGACCAAGCTGTATCTCTTCTAGACAAAACCATCTGGATATATCTGTCTCCTTGTGTGCTGCTCCTCTCAGGCCTCTAGGGAGCGCGGATGGCTGTTGGACGGAACACTCATCTTTCTCCTTGCTCCTGCGTGACGCACTGATCCCTCCTTTAGCAGGACCTGTGTAAAATGTACATATAACAGGCACATAGGAGAAAGCATTGATGTTGAAAGTACAGAGCATTACGTCATAATGGTTTCAACTTCACTGACAGCCTTATTAGTTATGTAGGTGATCAAGAAAAAATTAAGAAAATATTTCGCCGCAAAAATATCCTATAGTACAAGGATATTTAAAGGAAGTCTGTGTGTTAAGATGTAAGTGAATGTGAATATTTGTCATAGCTCACCCCTTTCATGATTCTCTGGCGTAGTTCTCCCTGGGAGAGAGGCCGCTCTTCCTCATCAGTGAGAGGAGAATCCTCTGTGTCATAGTCATCCCTGAGGAGCACAATCATACACACCAGGTAAGACACAGCCACACAGGTTAAATAAGCTCAAATCATAACACAAAAGTACCAACCCAGTGACAGGAGGCAGTATGATGATATTTTGTCTGGGAACCTCAGGGTTCTGACCTAGTAGAAATCGGGCAAGGTCTTTTGGGTCATACTCCTTATCGAGATCCTGTGAGAAACAGAGAGAGGGATACATGCATGGTACAGTCTGTGATATGCGTGCACATACAGATGGATAGTAGACTGATCCCAGATCTGTTTGTGCCATCTTGCCAATAGATCTGGGACCAGGCTAGACTGATATGGGCCAATAGGAGTGATTCTGGGTGTGCATGTTAGCTACCCTGGAGTTGAGGAAGGCCTGCATGGTGAGCAGCTGGTTGGTCCTCTGCTCCACCAGACCCAGGTAGGTCATGATGTTGTTCTCCCGGATGCCAGAGGACGAGCCAAGCAAGTCCTCCACCACTGAGCGATCACAGTCCATCTTATGGAACACACTGTTCACTCCTACCCCATCACAAACAGTCAGGCAAACATAGAACATTATGACTTCAGTATAGGCCAATTTTTCGTTTCATCATACAGTGAGTATACCAAACACTCGGAACATCTTCCTAATATTGAGAACAGCCTCGATTAGTCAGGGGCATGGACTGTACAAGGTGTCAAAAGCATTCCACCGGGATGCTGGCCCATGTTGACTCCAATGCTTCCCACAGTTGTGTCAAGTTGGCTTGATGTCCTTTGGGTGGTGGACCATTCTTGATACACACAGGAAACTGTTGAGCGTGAAAAACCAAGCAGCATTGTAGTTCTTGACACAAACCGGCGTACCTGGCACCTACTACCATACCCCGTTCAAAGGCACCTAAATATTTTGCCCATTCACCCTCTGAATGGCACACATACACAAGCCATGTCTCAATTGTCTCATGACTTAAAAATACTTTTTTTTTTTTTACCTGTCTGCTCCCCTTCATCTACACTGATTGAAGTGGATTTAACAAGTGACATCAATAAGGGAACATAGCTTTCACCTGGTCAGTCTATGTCATGGAAAGAGCAGATGTTCTTAATGTTTTGTACACTCAGTGTAAATCTAACATGTCACAGTACATGTGATGTATGAAAGTAAGTATGTTTAGCTCTGTACGTGTGTGTGTGTTTGTGTGAGCGAGCAAGCGAGAGAGAGACAAAGAGAGTGACAGGAGAAAGAGACAGACACAGAGAGAGAGAGAGACACACAGAGAAAGACACGGAGAAAGAGACAAAGAGAGAGACCGAGAAGGAAAGAGAAAGAGAGAGAGACAGAGAGAACGAGAGAGAAAGAGAGGTTTAGAGTACCTGTCTTTATCTGGTCCAGGATCTTGCTCACAGCGATGGCCAGGACTTCATTCTCGTGTGCCTGAGACTCTGTGTGTCTCTGTTGCTGATCAATGTCTCTCAACAAAGCATGGTGCTCCTGCTTCTGCTGCTGCCCCGTCACATTAAACTGCTCCATCTCCCTCTGGGTCTGACACACAAACGTTAGTGAAGTGTGGATCAGCTGGTTTTTCACCCGCTCCCGTCCGTAATTGCTAATAGCCCATCCGCAACCGCCCGACTATATGTGATAAAGTGAAAAGCCTTTTTAGATAGGCCTATGTACCTGCTTATAATTTCAGACATTTTGGTAGGCTATTTGATATTCAACTTGTCTATAACAAGATACTGTACATCCCACTGGACACAGATGTCAATTCAACATCTTTTGACGTTGGTCCAACGTAATTTCAGTGAGATGACGTAGAAACAACATTGATTCAACCAGTGTGTGCCCAGTGCGATGCAGCTTCTCTTCTGTCATTATTTGTTTCCCTGGAAGACTAAATAAACCCTTGCTAGCAGGAATAATGTCACAAATCAATAGAATGAATGCTTCTATCTAGTTGACATGGGTAATGTCTGTTTTTCTCTTTCCTCTCTGCTTCTCTCGCGCAGCAAAGACGTTTTGGGACCGGCAATGCTATCATCCTCTCCATCTCTTCACCAAATATTTCCCAAACATTACATAACTTTTCTGTCCCTCCCTGTTATTTATTTTCAACTCTCCATTTCGCAGCTTCTCTCTTATTGAATTCAACTCTGACGTTGTCCTTTTTGCCTCAGTGGATTGATATGAACTTTTTCTGCCCAAGTTCTCGAAAGCATTTGGTGATTGCCGTGTATTTGTGGCGCTACAGTTAGGCCCTGAAGCTTAGGCTACGCACGAACACCAGATCAAAATGATGAAAGAAAAACCTCAATGTAGCCTATAGATATGAATTGTACAAGAATGATAAATTAATACATTTTTTATGCATTGTTTTGTCTTTATTCAACCCGCCCGCCACCCATCCACACAATATTTTATGACCCTAAACCCACCTGCCCTGCAGATATAACTGCGGTGCCTGCAGGTTGAGTCAACCCGCGCATCACTAAAGCAAGTGTGCACACAATCAGAATACATGGAGGACTGAACTGTGCATTCAAGGTAAGCAACCTCATACTGACCTGGTTAATTTGGTCCCTCAAAGCTTCAGCCTCGTTGTTTTGCTCATTCACATAGTTGAAGAGGGCAAAGTTCTGATCCTCGACTACACAGCAATAGAACCACAAGAGGAGCATTAACACATATCAACGGCACACAGAGGTAATAACAGACAGAGTTTGCATTGTATTAATATGTGTGTGTGAAGGTCAGGACTGACCTTGGATGAACCTGGTGACCAGCATGTCCAGGTCTTCCTCTCCTGTGATATTCTGGATCCCGTGGAAGACTTCCTCCAGTGTGTCCACTGACTCCTCCCCAGAGTCCATCCTCCTCTGTTCCTTCAACTCTGACGCTGAAACACACAGCCATCATCATACTCATCACCCTCCTCCTCCTCATCACCATTATCTTCATCATCTGTCGTAACATCTTTTTCATCATTATCCTCACTTTCATTCTAGTATTTTTCTATCACTCTTAAGTCACATATCACTCCCCAAGTCACATGTATGTTATAGCAAACTCCAATATGAAACATCACAAGCATGCGTGCGTCACTGTGTGTGTGTTCTAACGCTCAGTCATACCATGCCTGCGGCCCAGTTCTTGCCCCTCATCCTGGCCACTCCTCTCACTGCACTTGGTGGTCATGAACTCTTTGAGGCGGCGTTCGTGTGCGATCACCCTCTCCAGCTCCTTCATTTCAGCGCTGTACTGAGACAGGTCCTTTACTGCCTTCTCCCTCATCATGATCATCTTAGACTGGGCCTCCACCCTGGCACAGAGAGACAGATGGAGCCATAGATATTTACCATATGAAACCTAAGTGCATGTGCAAACCCATAGATAAACGCACACTCACAAACTGGTTACAACAAATACAGTAGCCTCCACTTAAAATATGTAAGTAAGGATTCTTACACACATTAAGCAGGCCAGACACATTCAACTCTCATATCTCACCTGACATCATATGCAGCAGTGGAGAGGCTGACCATATCTCCGATGTCTTTCCGGATCTCCTGCAGCTCCTAGAACAGGAAGCAGGGTTTAACAGGAGTCATGTGACCTCTCTCTGTCCCTGGATTTGATTGGTCTCAGTGTGACCCCTGACCTTGTCCAGTCTGCGGTGGAGCTGCTGGAACCGGACCCGCTCCACACGCAGAGTCTCCAGGTCCTCTCTCAGGTGGCTGTTTTTAGTCAGCTGCTCGTTGAAGCGAATGAGGGCCTGCAACAGTAATAGTAGACAGGTCTAAGCGATGTGAAAATAATAACAGAGAACGGATCATTGACAGTGTTTGACAATATTAGGCAGCAGGCTGTACTACAGTACTGTGTGGTACTGGGTTTAACAGTGCTATCCAATTCTGTGTTGGCCTGAGTTTGACAAGACATGCTACTCACTCTATCCAGTTTGTTCTCCAGGGTGCGTGACGCCTTCTGAGTTTGTCGGGACTGGGACTTTTGGCTGAGAGTAGCAGTGACCTCGCCTCTCCTCAGCTCTGTCAGCTTTCTCTCCATGCTGGAGATCTGGCCCCAGCACATAGACATGGCATCTTCAGCTCACTAAGAGGGTGAAGGTTCTGTGTGTGTGTGGCTGTGCGTGTGTGTGAACCTCCTGTACCTCCTGCTCCAGCTCTGCCTGACTCTGCCTCTCCCTCTCCACCTCGTCCCCCACCTCGTCCCTCTGTTCCAGCATGGAGCGCAGGGTCTGGGCATCCTCACTGTCCCGCTGCCGCTGGGATAGGCTCTCAGACACACAGAGACTACGCTGTAGCTCCTCCCGTTCCTTCTCAAGCTTCTCTATCTCATGCCTACATATTACACATACAAAAAACAGAAACGCTGAGCATACACATTCATACATTGTATTTCACACACAGACACTGTGAAGGTGATGTGTGGTGTACCGGTGGACTCACCGCTGTCTGCGTATGTGATCTTGAGACTGGATGCTGTAGGCCAGCCGGTCTCCCCCCATGATCCGGAACTGTCTTTGCAGTTTTCCCATCTCCGTTTCCGCTGGAGCACAGTACACCAAATGCAAATGTTGACATTTCTGAGAACAAGTTAGTTGGTGAAATAATTAGCTAACTCTTATGCTGGTCATACAAAACACATACTATACCTATTCCATCAATATCCATGTCACTGCCGTCAGAGTGGACACTGGTGGCTGATCTTCCTCGAGGCATGGTTTAAATTGTACTCTGGGAACAGTAAACAATTAGCTAGACAAATCAGTGGTTGCACTTTGTTTGCGGCACATCTATGTTATCCTAGCTACTTCAAACAATGATAAGGGCATTTTTCTATCCCTCCCGATTTACCATTTCACATGTGAAAAGGAAGCACTAAGGAATATGCAAAACATTTGCAGCTAGCTAGCGAACGTTAGATATCTAGTTTGCCAAAACAGTGGCACCACCACTTGAGCTTGGTAGCTAGCGAGACACTCAGCCCGGTTTAAAAATAGGTAATCTCTGACTTAATTACAGCTTCCAAAAAAGTAAAAAAGTATGTCAAATGTTGTAAGCTAATTGACTAATACACTACAGGGTGAGTCATTTACCTGCAGGAACTGAAAAAAAAATGTAGTTCGCGAAATTAGCCACTGATACCACTTTCAATGTCGACGCGTTTGTCTGCTCCCCTCTTTCTACAGAGTTGTTAGCAACCGTTTCTAGGAGGACATTATGACATGCCAACAAGCACAGAGGTCGGTAAAGGGACAGGGACCTGCTGACATTTTTTATACCACTGGAGATCGCTCTACACAAGTGGGAGAGTGATCATGCTTACTATTAGAGAACCACAAATTGTATAGAAAAGCTATTTATTTAGCTTTATTTTTATTTATAAAAACCTTTGGTATGACTTTAAATTATTCTGCTCTTTTTCAAAAGTCAGTCCTAGAGTACAGGGTTAAAAATGTGATGGGATTGGGGTACCCTAGACAGACACACAAACAGTGGTGTTTGCTGAGTGCAGATGGACTCTTACCATGGCTGTGCTGTATTGTATTTTGCAGGACAGGCAGCCCTGTGCTACTACTCGGCTATTACACATACACAGTTAGGAATATACTTTGCTTAAGTACATTAGCTGTGTTACCTGCATATTTTTGGTTACCAAAAAGTTCACAAAACACAATGGATATTTTGGAAAATGTGTATTATCAATACAATAAGCATAAAAAAAGGTCATGTTTCAAACGACCAATTCAGGATCAGTGGCATTTCAAAATATATTTTTTCAGCAGGGCAAATAACATCAGTATAAAGACAGCAATATGTTTGTTAATAAATAAATACAAATTGATAAATACAAATACACTACTTAAATGAATCATATTAAAGTCAGATAAAAATTGTTTAAAAAAAATCACTGTTTTGATAGTCGTTGAATATCTCCCAAATATGGTCTATGCCATAAGAAGCTCTCAGCTGATCACTAGCTACCTTCACGAAGGTAAAACAAAAACAAAACAAAAAAACCTATCAGCCTCCAAACATAAAACACTCAAATGCAAGAGAAATGTAAAATAGAAACAGAAAAAATATACAGCACACTACAAAATATTTATTTTGTAAATAAAAAAAACTATTGTAAACAAAATGAAAATAAGTGGTAAAAGATATTTGGTCTGTATGATTTTCATCATAATTGGCTATTAATTGTGTATATCATATCACAAGATGTAATAAACTTAGACAGAGCTTAGAACATAACTTAAATAAATAATTGCTACAAAGACAGGAATCTTAATTGGTGACTGCCATCTCAGGTATTTGGTGTGTAAGTCCATCTTTCATACTGTCAGTTATGACCACAAAACAAATACTTTTCAATTGGAGCTTCAACATATCCTTATTAATACAGGCATAGCTTGTCTGTTTGAACTGGGAGGTATATTAAATGCTAATTTAAGATATGTCACTCATTGTGACAGTACTTGCTGGGCATCGAAGCATCACAACAAAGCTGAAAGCTGAAACATTTACTTCCAGTGAGAGGGTAAGCGTGAACTACAATAACAGTGAGCCCACAGTTCTTCACAAAATCAGATCCAAGGCCATTAGAATACAAGTCTAGAACGTTCTCTGAAGCAAACGCTTCTGCAGCAATGGAAAGGTCAGCTCTATACACAAGTGACTCATATACTCAGATACACAGATCTATATACTCATTCATTGTGCTCTTTCAAGCACACAACAGTTCAGCGTTCAATCATACAGGGTTAGGATATCTGCTCGGAATATAAGTTACATTTTCTTTCACTGTTTTTGTTGCAATGTTTTTACTATATCAACAATGTAAGAGTGAGTGGACATTGAATTTCCTTTCATGATCATGTATTTTCTTTCCAGCTCCTTTACCATATGTGTAATTGGGCCTACTCTATTTTCATTGAGTACCCTCTATTCCATCACTGAGCCTCTATTCCATTCTAGAACCAAACATGTGCCTATACTTTATGTACTAGTACCATCTGTTGGTGACACTGGCCCTCCTTATGAAAGACCAACGCAAGATAAACTGGCAAATACTTAAGGTCAACAATGTCAGTTTCTAAAACCTAAACGCAACATCCTTGTAATCGATTGTTCAAGCACAAACAAAGGACTGAAGAAAACCTAAAATACAGCATACAGCATACAAAGTTTAATCCAGCGTCCAATGGCAATAGGCTACCCAAAGGGTATAAAACAGCCATGCGAAATGTTAAGACATCCATCTGCCAGTGGAACAGAAAGCTAATGAGTTTGTTTGAGTGGGGATTCAGTGGTGAGTTTAAAGAGAGAAGGCAGTTCCGACAGTCCAGTTCTACCATTGATTCCCCCCACAGAGAGAGAGATAAGATTATTATATGTATATTTTTTTTAACCTTTATTTAACTAGGCAAGTCAGTTAAGAACAAATTCTTATTTTCAATGAAGGCCTAGAAACAGCAGGTTAACTGCCTTGTTCAGGGGCAGAACAAGAGATTTTTACCTTGTCAGCTCGAGGATTCGATCTTGCAACCTTTCGGTTACTTGTCCAACGCGTAACCGAAATGCGTGAATGCGTAGAATGCGTGGGGATTGTGTGCTTTTGGAAAGGGGGGGGTATGGTCACAGGGTAAGGCCTCTCTTCTGTTTCTCTTCCATCGGTCATCCATCTCTCTCTACCTGATGCACTCCTCCTCCGATGGGGTGTCTGATCCCTCGTTCTCGCTGTCCTCCAGCTCGGGAAGGTCTCCCCACAGCAATAGGTTCAAACCTGCAACAGAAGGCGCAGCGTTTGTGTGTGCAGGGACAGTTTAAGGAACAGTCTTTCCTCAATAACAAATTAGCTGAAGTAGAAACAGGCTGGCATTCATGCTTCGCACAATCTCTCCGAATAATTCAACTTCTGCGTTTCTATGAGTGCTAAGTCATGTGGTAGTGGAGATCAGAAGAGTCAACACATAATGCCACACATGTTGCAATGTGTTGTGTCAGTCAGTCAGTGTTGCTTAGCCTTAGGGGGTATCGGTATCTTGTCACAAACTGTGCATTTAGGGTAATTCTTCTTTACATGTATATTACTTTGACTAACTATGGTTTTAGGACAGTCCTCTCGGAATACAGTCTATTGTTCATCAATAGGTAAGAGGGGTAAATCCATTTGAATTCTGTCACTTTTTGACAGCATCCCTTTTGATAAAAAAAACAAACAACTTTACATATATGTTTGGCCATGGAAGAAGTGGTCATAAAGTGCCTTTTTGGACCTCAATAACAAAACCTTTCAGGAGATAAAGGTGCTCAAAGTTGACCCATTTTGCATACCCCACCATACCATGAGACATCCATGTCTTCATCACTGACAAATATAAATGGCTGAGTTTGCTATCATTTAAAAGCTTACAGTGTTGTCAAACTATTGAAAAACAACATTATATTATTATATACATTTTTTAAAGGTTTAACGTCAATTATCTAAAAATGCATTTGCATATGTTGTAGCTTAGAGCCTATTTCACATAATCTTTGGCTTATGTGTTGTGCCTGCCATCGGAGGAAACACAGCATGCTCTATTTTCCAGAAATTATAAAAATAGTTGGACAACCATGTTTGTCAGCTTTTAAATTATATCCATCTCAACCGTCTATCTTTTGGGTCAACTTTGAGCACCTTTATATCTCTTGAATGTTTGGCACTCAGGTCCAAAAAGTCACTTTATGAGCAATTCTACAATGGGCAACTATGTATGGAAGGTTTTGTTCAAATCAAAAGGGGTTCTGTCAAAAAGTGATTACATTCAAATGGATTTACCCAGAGGTCCGTGAGCTTGGAGTTCTAACCTGTAGCATCCAATCTGTTAAGGGTGGACACAGCATCACTGTTAAACATCCAGAAATGGCCATTGTTACAGGACAGCAGGCAGGGCTTACATGGGGCTACCACGTGATACCCCACAAAATTACCACTGGAGAGGGGGGTCGAGAGAGAAAGGGGAAGTAAAGAGTGAGAGGGAAATAGATAGAGAAAAGGGAGAGGGAGAAAGAGAGATATGGAGGGAGGGAAAGATACATTTTTTAAAAAATGTCAGCGTTTTATAGCGAGCACCTGTGAAAGTGCTAACTATCAGTAGGTGTCTATTATCTGACCGATGTGTTTCTGTGTACAACAACGAAGCCCTGGGGATACAAAAGGGGCCTGACAAAAGCCTCACTGTACCCAACAAACTGCTGGATGAACAACTTTCCAACTGACGCACAACACTAGACATGGACATTTGCAGACATTGACATTTGCATTTTCTAAGGTAAATATTAATAAAGCAGCCACAACTATTGTCTGTCTAGTAATGCTATTGTGTAACCACAAAGCACATATATAATGAATGCAAACTGGTTAGTGTAATGTGAGCAGACAAATCTGTGTTTACAATAATGTTACATACATACCATTTCAGACAGGCGATGTCTCTCAGTTTGCATTTGCAGCTCTCTGTAGAGTAGCAGCTGGCCACAAAGTCAACACTTCTAGAAGAGGGGGTGGGGTTGTTATGGGGATTGTTAAAGAACAAAGGGGCACCATACCATTCTAGCCATAGAGGGAGATAATGGATAAGAACTTATCCATTATATTTCATATATCTCACAGTATCACAAACACTCAACATATGAAGTTGTGAACCCCTCCAAAAAACAGACAGTGACGAGAGATCCTCATAGAAACCATAACCGTCATTAGCTCATTTGTCACAACTCATTCCACACATTCAGTGATCATTTCATAACATAGTGATTGTATTGCTTACCTGTTGGGCGGTATGTCAGTAGAGAACAGCTCAATTTCTGTGTCTGCGAGAAGCACTGCCTTCATTCCTCTTGTGCAGAGTAGACTCTCACAGTATATACAATTCACTTGAGTGACACATTTGTTTTTGAAGTTGGAGGTAGACATGCTCTTTAAATACTGTTCTTCTAGCTTTCGAATCCCAATGTCCAGAGGAAATGTGCGTCAGAACAGATCAATCAATGTAGCAATGGTAGCTGATCTGACGCTAATGTTATTTAAAACGCTATTTAGCTAGCTAACTATTCACTATTATTGTTACTAAATAGCTAGCTAGTTCGTTGACTAGCTATCAACAGTTAGCTGGAAGTTAGCAGCAGGTGAATTATAAAAGAGAAGCCACAAATTCGACGTTTCCACGTCTAATGTTATATTGGAGGTTTAGCTAGATAGTTATCGATCCTTGTTGATAGCGAGTAATGTGGTTGATAGCAATCTACAGTCTACTTGTCAAAACAGAGCCACAAGCTAACGTCACGAGAGTGACCATAATAACACAGCATCATCAGATGTTCAGAATAGCTCTTGCCATTTTCAATGTATCTTCAACCTGCTCTTCAACGAAACAATTTCCCAGATTCTTTGTTCAGTAACTAACGTTAATTCGTTGCGGTCACAGATTCAGTACAAAGTAATAGCCAGCTAGCTTCGCTGTTGTGTTTATTGTTTACAACTTCCTGGTAGCTACCGATACTTCCTGAATTTAAAAAAAAAACAGCACTATGTCGAATTTCGATTGGCTCTCGAGGACAAAAAATATATACCATTGGGTAATATAATCGCACAACTACAAAGCTGATTGGGTACAAATATATCAAGACCGTGGCTAAGTAATAATGAGGGGATTCAATTAATCTGGCCCGTGTGTTGCACCGTGTGAAAGTTTGCAATGGTTTCGGAAGCGGGCGGCCTCCCGGGCGTGAGCCAGGTGCACCGTTCAAAGCCCAATGCGAAATCGGCTCAAAACAAAAGCGACGTAATTAAGCACGTGGATTAATTAGTAGGATTCTGTGTTTCACATGCAAAATTGATTGCTTTTGATAAAAAACGCTTTATCTGCCAATGAAAACGGAATATTCAAACATATAGTGTATGGGAAATATGACGCGTTGCCCCGCGGCTCAGCATAATCGAATTCACAACTATCAGCCATTCAATGGCGAAGGGTTTGGCTTTGTCCCTTTACATTTGTATTTCTAATCAAATAAGAGAGTTGCACCTAAATAATTTGCACAATATGTACCCCTCAAACACAATGGTCTCAAGGTTTACAGACATTGTTTACAGACAAGTGTACCTTCTGCAATGATGGACCTGAAACGCTGACTATTTTATAGTTGTTTGTACACTATTAGTTTTTGGAGCGATATGGAAGAGTACATACTGAGTAAAACTGGTCACTCTGTTGATATTAAATGTTATAACATTTTTAGACAGTACTCTGAACACTTTGAAATGGGTAACTAATGTCATGATTTTGGTTGGTAAATTGTATATATCCACAAAACCAAATATTTTAAATTAAGTGTTTGTTTTAATACCCTTTATGTTGTTAATTGAGTCTCTGAAATGACTAAATAATAAGAAAAGCTTGTCTACAGTCCAATATTATAATAATTATATTCTGAATAAGTGTCATTGTCTTATTCTCTTATGCTGTCATAACACATTTTTCAGTTTTTGTTTTATTTGTCTTTCATGTTCTTGTCAATTCTTGAACTCAATGACGTCGGTTTATTTTATTCCCCCCCCCCAAAAAACTCAGCATAACTGACTCCGCTCCTTGATTGTCGATTTGAAGGATTTTATGCCAATCCTAATCAATTCAACCAATCGAAAGATAGAAAACTCTCCTCTTGTTCCATGAAAATAGGCGGGGTTATTTTGTAGAATTTGTGAGAAAAACACGCCAAAACGCTTCATATGGGACGGAAATGAAATAGGAAAGTTCGTATTTGTCATCGAAATCGACATAAGAGGTAAAATGTGGTGCATGCTTTAAGCAACTTGCATTGTAAAACATGTGCAATGCTGTATGTTTATTGCACACACACAGAAAAGTGTAACATTTTGCAACTCATACGTTTGGACAATAAATTCTAGTAGCTAACGTAAGTTAGCTAGCTAGGTAACGGTATCCCAAAGACTTGGCTAGCTCGTTAGCCTTACTCTAGTACCGAGATTTCCTATGGCTAAAAATGTCGAAATGCCTCATTCTAGACTGATCGCTAAGTTCACCATTCTGTAAACTTCACTTATCTACAGGGTGTCTGTAAAAAAGACTCATTCTTTATAGAAATTTACCTAGTTTTTATCCTACAATTCAATGTTGCAGCCCTCTAAAGGTGTTGTTTCTCATTTGCAAAGTTAGTTTAGTAAAACCGTTATAACTAATATGCCATTAAGCAGACGCTTTTATCCATAATTCATTGGTTGACATTGTAATATGCCTATGTTTTGCAAAGCCCCGTAATGACTATCATTCAGTTTAAACCAATGAGATAGGCCTGTTTTAGAACAGTAATGCGATTTATGTTAAACTAATTAACACTTAGTAACGGCTTTAGTCTGCTTATATACAAACCCTTAAAGAGATTCTCCCGTACCTTTTTATACTTTTTAGCCAGTAGTTCTGAAAATAGCACTCAGAGCCAAAAGTGGTCCCCGACAATGGCATACTATGTCACCTGTGCAGATATGTGCACCATGCCATTGGCCTCTCTCTTGCTCTGCTTTGTGTGGATCTTACTAGCTGTCACTCAAATGGCTAGTGGCTGAAGCTCATTGGCTGGAACTCGAATTGCTAGGGGGCTGACCAACGTGGGGGAAAGTGTAAGGAAAATTGCGCCACATATTCCAGAAAACAGACGCTTTCAAACTAGGGATTTTGTGCCAAAACATTACTTCTTCTCATAGATTATGCATGTATGAGCTATATATTGACACCCAGCCCAATATGGGAGTATTTCTTAAGCCTAACTAGTCACCAATATGTACATGTTAGTAAATTAGCAGATGCTCTCATCCAGAGCGATTTACTGTAGTACTAATGAGTGCATACATTTGTTGTACTTTTTCATACTGGTCCCCCATGGGAATCGAACCCACAACCCTGGCATTTTAAACGCCATGCTCTACCAACTGAGCCCACAGGACATGTCTTTAATAAAGGTACCATGTGCTATCATCTGAGTTCCGGAGCATGTCTTTAATAAAGGTACCATGTGCTATCATCTGAGTTCCGGAGCATGTCTTTAATAAAGGTACCATGTGCTATCATCTGAGTTCCGGAGCATGTCTTTAATAAAGGTACCATGTGCTATCATCTGAGTTCCGGAGCATGTCTTTAATAAAGGTACCATGTGCTATCATCTGAGTTCCGGAGCATGTCTTTAATAAAGGTAGTCCAGTGTTATGATGTTTTCTGAGTGTTTGCTGTTCTCAAGGCACCAAAGTTGAAAACTGTGTTCTCAGGAAAATTATATTGTCAATGTCATGGACCACATTGGACTGACATATTTTTACCTTTATGTTCTCTGGGCTTTTTCCAATATTACTATTAATGGGCCCAGCATGAAACAATCTATTCCATTTCTATCAGGTAATTTGTCAGTAGCCATACAACAATTAAGTATAGTCAGATTACCCCTATTTGTTATTACAGTGTAGTATGTAGGCAATGGTCCATTCACCAACTCTGAGCATCACTGTCTATTATGAGAACCACAGTTGGATTTGATCTGACTGCCCTCCCAACCCTGTCAGTCCTACACCCACCCCAGACACATTGCAAAACCCAGTTTCTGACCCTATCACTGCAGTACCAATAAAGGTGTCTGTTAATGTAAATTTGAATGATGTATTATGAGAACCACTGCACCCTCTACAACCACTGTGATTATTATTATTTCACCCTGCTGTTCATCTATGGACGTTTGAACATCTTGGCCATGTACTATTATAATCTCTACCTGGCACAGCCAGAAGAGGACCGACTGGCCACCCCTCATAGCCTGGTTCCTCTCTAGGTTTCTTTCTAGGTTCCTGCTTTTCTAGGTTTTTTTTTCCTAGCCACTGTGCTTCTACATCTGCATTGCTTGCTTTTTGTTTGTTTTGTGCTGGGTTTCTGTATAACATTTTATGACATCGGCTGATGTAAACGGGCTTTATAAATACATTTGATTATAAATACATTTGATTGAATGTATAAAGGCCAGAGTATTTTATCCATACATAGGCCTACACAGTATTACATGTGATAATGAATATGTATGGTCAAGCAAGGCCATTTATGTATCAACCAAATGAATGTGACACATGCATAGTGTATATCTGTCTCAGTGCCTGCATATTGGCTTCCCAGCTCATCTATGTACCCCACTCTCACTCTAGGGGGAAGAGCATAGAGCCACGGAGCCAGCCCAGCCTCTGACCGTCGTGGTGACAGCCACTTACTGAAGGACTAAACTTTTTGGGAGTCTCCTCATCCGACCTTGCTGACTGGTTGGTTATTGTTGGTTTGGAGGGAATGCATATATCCTTCGTTTGCTCTATAACTGGTTTTGAGGACACATTAAGGAAAGGATCCAAACGAATGGGAATGCGGCAGCGCCAAACTCTCACAATGCGGGCAGAGTGAAGGGGCAGAACACAATACCATTCCACGGGCTGTGGGGTTACTCGCTACAATCTTTCAGTGGGGTTTTCTTCCAGACGAAATATTATAGTTACTCTTTTTTTCCTGATTACGTCTTTAACCCAGTATTGCGAAGTCTAGTGTTTTTGAGTAGAAGAACCAGCCATGACGTCTCCGGCCAAATTCCGAAAGGACAAGGAGATCGTAGCCGAATATGAAACTCAAGTTAAAGGTAATACTTTTATACCAAGTTAATATTGTTAAACATGCTGCTCCTTGCGCTCATGTAGGCTATCCTTTCCACAAAGGCTTGTCGCATTTATTTTCCTGTTCGTGGATACGTCAACGTGGATAGGATCATTTATCCCTGTTTAGCATACCCAAATATTCAAACTAATAGCTTATTACTTTTACCAAAGGTTAAAAAAGTGTGGGTCCTTTGATGGGTTTAGTAGGCAGATTATTGTTGTTTAATTGTCACCATAGCCTACTGCGGTGTCAAATCAAAGCGTTCTATTGATAAGAACATCTTGATAACAACATTTTATAGAGACTAGCTTACCAAACCATCATAGGTCCGCAGATAATAAAAATACATCTGAGAGCCTTATGTTTGAATTATGCGGTATTGGTGCGTTCATATACCGCATTAATACGACATGTGATTTTGCTCTCCAGGTTGAGTATTATGTGTGTAGCCTGCACGCAGGATTTAGTTTCGACATGCCTGTGGAACAACGCAGGGCGTTTTCTCTCCCTGCATGCTGGTGTGGTTCTGTTTTAGAGCAATTCATTTCCCGGCGTCTTCCGTGTTTCGTGTGCGAGAGACAGACATCGGGCATTCAGACCAACGTTAGGAATAGGACCAAATTGTGAATTAATGGCCTATCGCCTCACGTGAGAGTGTCTGTCCGAGGTTCACGGATGTCGCCACGAACCGGTCGACGGGAGCACAAGTGGTTTTGTCGAGTATTTTTCACGGGAGAGTGGGGAGAAAGGTGGGCTGGGGTGGTGTTTAGCGGGTTAACTCTTCATTCGCTGATGGTTTATCGACGTTTGTTGTCAGGGTGATCGTGGTATTTTCATGGTGAGGGAGTCAGTCATGTTATATTTACATCTGAGCTGGGGAAATGAAGCGGTAATAGAGCTTGGAGAGGAAACTGTAGAGTGAGGACAGGATATCACCCTCCAAATGAACAGCACCACAGCCACCTGAGAGGAAGTGATAAGATCCCTTTACCCTCATCTTCTCCCTCTCCTCTCTGTCATGGGTTTGGGAAGGATGGAGGAAAGGGGACAGACAACACTTCATCATAAACTATTTAGGGTAGCTGCATCCCAACAGTCTGAAATAGCTGACTCTCTCCCCTCTTTACCTAATTTCCATGACAACCCCTGCTATAACTATGCCACCATCCATTCATATAGGAGACAGGACAGGTTTTAAACCGTGAACAGAACAGACAGGAAGAACAGGAGAGGAGGCGAGGAAACATTGTATTAACTTTATTCTGTGTGTTTGTGACAGTGACAAACCAGTAAGGACTGATCCCTGCTTCACAGAAGGGATGAGAGGGGTAGAAAGAGAGGCTGGTTGGTCCAATGAGGAGGAGACTGGGAAGTAGAAGCCATGTCCTCTCTCTCTTCCTTTCTTTTTTGTCTCTCCCTCCACACACAAGGAATAGAACAGGAAAGCAGGGCAGATGTTTTCACAAATAGTATGGCTCTTTATTGCTAAGCAGCATCTTAATGAAGCCATGATCTGTAGGATCTGAGATGCTGGCAATGACTTGTTCCCCTGTGTTCTGACGGTGACTGTGACATGGGTTTCATGCCTGGCCAAGTGTCTTAGACTGCTGCACGGGGTCTGTGTTGAGTAGGAATGAAAAAGGAAAGTGTTTTGAAACAGAACATTTGTTCTTACTACAATGTCATAAGTAAATCTACATCATCTATTTCTAAGTGTTTTCTGCCATCTCGTGTCATGCCCATTGGACATGACAGTGTTGAGCTTATGGATGAGTTTGTGGACAGATTGCCATCCTGGTGTCTGGTGTGGTAGGCTGGGGCTGGGAGGTTCTGAGGCTACAGCAGACTGCCGTGTCCTGTTCTCTGAGGACAGGAGGACACATCACTGTCTTTAACAGCATGTACAGTTACATGTCTGTTTACCAGTTTGTAAAGAGTTTCTATTGTGCTTACCAATGTAAAGAGTCTGCCATTGAACGACATGTGAGTTTGTGCTGCGGTGTTTAGCACTGTATAGAGTTTGTGCTGCGGTGTTTAGCACTGTATAGAGTTTGTGCAGCGGTGTTTAGCACTGTATAGAGTTTGTGCTGCGGTGTTTAGCACTGTATAGAGTTTGTGCAGCGGTGTTTAGCACTGTATAGAGGTTGTGCTGCGGTGTTTAGCACTGTATAGAGTTTGTGCTGCGGTGTTTAGCACTGTATAGAGTTTGTGCAGCGGTGTTTAGCACTGTATAGAGTTTGTGCTGCGGTGTTTAGCACTGTATAGAGTTTGTGCTGCGGTGTTTAGCACTGTATAGAGTTTGTGCAGCGGTGTTTAGCACTGTATAGAGTTTGTGCAGCGGTGTTTAGCACTGTATAGAGTTTGTGCTGCGGTGTTTAGCACTGTATAGAGTTTGTGCTGCGGTGTTTAGCACTGTATAGAGTTTGTGCTGCGGTGTTTAGCACTGTATAGAGTTTGTGCAGCGGTGTTTAGCACTGTATAGAGTTTGTGCTGCGGTGTTTAGCACTGTATAGAGTTTGTGCTGCGGTGTTTAGCACTGTATAGAGTTTGTGCAGCGGTGTTTAGCACTGTATAGAGTTTGTGCAGCGGTGTTTAGCACTGTATAGAGTTTGTGCTGCGGTGTTTAGCACTGTATAGAGTTTGTGCAGCGGTGTTTAGCACTGTATAGAGTTTGTGCTGCGGTGTTTAGCACTGTATAGAGTTTGTGCTGCGGTGTTTAGCACTGTATAGAGTTTGTGCAGCGGTGTTTAGCACTGTATAGAGTTTGTGCTGCGGTGTTTAGCACTGTATAGAGTTTGTGCTGCGGTGTTTAGCACTGTATAGAGTTTGTGCAGCGGTGTTTAGCACTGTATAGAGTTTGTGCAGCGGTGTTTAGCACTGTATAGAGTTTGTGCTGCGGTGTTTAGCACTGTATAGAGTTTGTGCTGCGGTGTTTAGCACTGTATAGAGTTTGTGCTGCGGTGTTTAGCACTGTATAGAGTTTGTGCTGCGGTGTTTAGCACTGTATAGAGTTTGTGCAGCGGTGTTTAGCACTGTATAGAGTTTGTGCTGCGGTGTTTAGCACTGTATAGAGTTTGTGCTGCGGTGTTTAGCACTGTATAGAGTTTGTGCTGCGGTGTTTAGCACTGTATAGAGTTTGTGCTGCGGTGTTTAGCACTGTATAGAGTTTGTGCTGCGGTGTTTAGCACTGTATAGAGTTTGTGCTGCGGTGTTTAGCACTGTATAGAGTTTGTGCTGCGGTGTTTAGCACTGTATAGAGTTTGTGCTGCGGTGTTTAGCACTGTATAGAGTTTGTGCAGCGGTGTTTAGCACTGTATAGAGTTTGTGCTGCGGTGTTTAGCACTGTATAGAGTTTGTGCAGCGGTGTTTAGCACTGTATAGAGTTTGTGCTGCGGTGTTTAGCACTGTATAGAGTTTGTGCTGCGGTGTTTAGCACTGTATAGAGTTTGTGCAGCGGTGTTTAGCACTGTATAGAGTTTGTGCAGCGGTGTTTAGCACTGTATAGAGTTTGTGCTGCGGTGTTTAGCACTGTATAGAGTTTGTGCAGCGGTGTTTAGCACTGTATAGAGTTTGTGCTGCGGTGTTTAGCACTGTATAGAGTTTGTGCAGCGGTGTTTAGCACTGTATAGAGTTTGTGCTGCGGTGTTTAGCACTGTATAGAGTTTGTGCTGCGGTGTTTAGCACTGTATAGCGTTTGTGCTGCGGTGTTTAGCACTGTATAGAGTTTGTGCTGCGGTGTTTAGCACTGTATAGAGTTTGTGTTTGTCCGATATTTTCCTTGCAAAAAATCCCAATACCGATAACCAATATTTTACATTTTAACGGCATTTAAAGCTTTCTAGTACAGTTAAATAGTTAACACACACACATGGACGCAGCGGTCTAAGGCACTGCATCTTAGTGCAAGAGGCGTCACTACAGTCCCTGGTTCGGATCCAGGCTGTATCACATCCGGCAGTGATTGGGTGTCCCATAGATCGGCGCACAATTGGCCCAGCGTCATCCGGGCCGTCATTGTAAATAAGAATTTGTTCTTAACTGACTTGCCTAGTTAAATAAAGGTTACACACACACACACACACACACACACACACACACACACACACACACACACATACACACACACACACACACACACACACACACACACACACACAGACCAAAAAGTTATTTTGTTGGCATTCACGTATGTCCCCATTACCAGTAAAACATAATCACTTACTTGCTGTGCTGTTTCATTGTTCATTTGTTCAGTTGTTTCATTCTCGACCAGGATTCATATGGAACGCCGTTTGGGTCTTTGCATGTCAAAAAAGATACACGTCAAATAACACTATTTGACGTGTCAAATAAGCTTGTTGACCAATCAGGACCTGAATATGACTGCACGTCAAATAATAATTGAACTCGTTCATACATTTTTTACATAGTTATTACACATTGGTTACACTATCACTCGTATTTCATATGTCACAACGATTCAACGATACGTATGCTATGATGCTGGTAAAGTTGTCTCGGGCACCTACAGTGCTGGTTATAAAAAAATCCAACTAGCTCATGATGCAAACAATGTTCTTCCCAACAAACATAGTAAAACAAGAACTGTTTGGGTAGCCATAGTTAGCTAGCTAACTATCTAGCTAGGTGTCATCATCTAAAATAATCCTAATTTATAACACAGTTCTTATTTGATTAATGGTGGTTAGACCCATCTGTGTGAAGCTAGCAACAATAAGGATTAGCTGCTGGATCCACACAGCAGACATTGTGGGCTAGGTTAGGAATGCTGTGTTGCACGTGTAGTGCAACATTATACGTGGCGTCAGCTTTGACATCAGTTTTTAACATAGGCGTTAAACTAGACATCGGGCCGATACCGATGTTGGCATTTTTAGCTAATATCGACTGATTCCGATATGTTCACCGATATATCGTGCATCCCTAGGCTTAATCTTTCTGATGGGGGGGTAAAGCTGTTGCCATTGCTCCTGTTAGCGTTTTTAGTGTGTGCACTGTCTGATGTGTGTGTATTATGGTGTGTGTATGTATTGTGGTGTGTGTGTGTGTGTATTATGATGTGTATGTTATGGCGTGTGTGTATTATGGAGTGTGTGTGTATTATAGTGTGTGTGTGTTATGGTGTGTGTGTGTATTATGGTGTGTGTGTATTATAGTGTGTGTGTGTTATGGTGTGTGTGTTATGGTGTGTGTGTGTATTATAGTGTGTGTGTGTTATGGTGTGTGTGTGTGTGTGTGTGTGTGTTATGGTGTGTAAGTGTTATCGTTTGTGTTATGATCACCCAATGCTGTGAGTCCTCAGATCCTGTCTGTCTACTCTGACATTACAGGCAGTCTGTTAGGCCAACATGCACATTTTACACACACACACACACACACACACACACACACACACACACACACACACACACACACACACACACACACACACACACACACACACACACACACACACACACACACACACACACACACACACACACACACACACACACACACACACACACACACACACACAGAGGGATAGCCAGGGATAGGAGATCAGTGTGAAGCTGCTGAATAAACCAGCTTTTCCTCCTCTCTGTCTTAATTCTGCTCCTATCTCTCTCTGTCTTAATTCTGCTCCTATCTCTCCCTGTCTTAATTCTGCTCCTATCTCTCTCTGTCTTAATTCTGCTCCTATCTCTCTCTGTCTTAATTCTGCTCCTATATCTCTCTGTCTTAATTCTGCTCCTATCTCACTCTGTCTTAATTCTGCTCCTATATCTCTCTGTCTTAATTCTGCTCCTATCTCTCTCTGTCTTAATTCTGCTCCTATATCTCTCTGTCTTAATTCTGCTCCTATCTCTCTCTGTCTTAATTCTGCTCCTATATCTCTCTGTCTATTCTGCTCCCATCTCTCTCTGTCTTAATTCTGCTCCTATCTCTCTCTTTCTGAATAGCTGTGGTGTCTCTCCGTCCCAGCAGAGCCCCACTAGAACATTCATCTGCACCCTGCAAGTAAAGCACATGTTACCTCCAAGGAAAATGAATATCTTCACCCCTGATAGCATTATTGTGCCAGGGCAAATACACACATTCACACTTGCAAGCGCATACACTGACCCACACACACACTCGGCTCTGCATAGCCAGTTTATTGTGTTAGGCTCTTGAAAGGGGGGAGGTGGTAGGATGTGGAGGGGTTGTCAGCCCCTCTTCCTCTTTCTCCCCATCCCCAGGGCTGGTCTGGCAATAGGAAAATAAACCTATGTAACTCCTCAGCCCTGTATTCCAGACCCAGCAGCTCCGCAGCGCAACAATGAATAGCACGCCCCATTTCACAGCTTTGGAATTCCACAGGCAGACTTTACCCTGTTATTCCCAATCCAATCCCAGGTGGTGTGAGAGGAATGTCACTCCTGCACAGATGGAAATGTGAAGAGGAAATGGAATCCTGATCACCTGGTGGTCTTGAGTACAACACAATTACTCAAAACCAAGTTAGACAGTAATAAACAGACAAACACATACAGACGACAGGAAGGCAGACAGACACGCACACACACACACACACACCAGGGTTTCCGTCAGCTGGTAATTGACGGCTTCTGTCCGTAAAAAAACCCTGTAAAGCTGATTAATTAAATTGTTGCCGGCCAAATTGACCAGGGATTAAAAAACAACAGCAGGAAGACTATCAGCGCGTCACACACCACTTTACAATGTGAGCTGGAGGCAGTATGCATTTTGAAAACAAACTTAATTGTTTTACTTGATATTATGAGGCATGTCTTACCTTGCTTGAAAATCCAACCATAGAAAGGTGGATGCAATTATTTTATAAAGACTAAATAGGCAGTGTGTGAGTTTCACGTTTAGGGAAGCTTACAATTTATTCTACCATTTCTACCGATGCGCCTGTCAGTTATGATTTTCATACAGTTGAAGTCGGAAGTTTACATACACCTTAGCCTAATACATTTAAACTCAGTTTTTCACACACCGTGATCACCAGCCTCTGCCATATGGACACATTGATACACTGTAATCACCAGCCTCTGTCATATGGACACATTGATACACTGTAATCACCAGCCTCTGTCATATGGACACATTGATACACTGTAATCACCAGCCTCTGTCATATGGACACATTGATACACTGTAATCACCAGCCTCTGTCATATGGACACATTGATACACTGTAATCACCAGCCTCTGTCATATGGACACATTGATACACTGAGATAACCAGCCTCTGCCATATGGACACATTGATACACCGTGATCACCAGCCTCTGTCATATGGACACATTGATACACTGTAATCACCAGCCTCTGTCATATGGACACATTGATACACTGAGATAACCAGCCTCTGCCATATGGACACATTGATACACTGTAATAACCAGCCTCTGTCATATGGACACATTGATACACCGTGATCACCAGCCTCTGCCATATGGACACATTGATACACTGTAATAACCAGCCTCTGTCATATGGACACATTGATACACTGTAATCACCAGCCTCTGCCATATGGACACATTGATACACCGTGATCACCAGCCTCTGCCATATGGACA
Organism: Salvelinus fontinalis; assembly: GCF_029448725.1. NCBI lineage: Eukaryota > Metazoa > Chordata > Actinopteri > Salmoniformes > Salmonidae > Salvelinus > Salvelinus fontinalis. The sequence continues at coordinate 56,348,539 of NC_074667.1, read as the reverse complement.
CATTGATACACTGTAATCACCAGCCTCTGCCATATGGACACATTGATACACTGTGATCATTGGCGGCTAAATTGCCTAAATGAGAGATGGCCAATGCAGCTGTTGGCCTATAACTTCCATTGTCAACAAATTAAAATATAAAAAGCTGACTAGGCCTGATGCCGTGACCATATTACCGCCACACCAGCGGTCACAAGTCAGTCATGAAGGCAGTCAAATTCAGCATGAACGTTTAGTCACTGTAATTAGGCTTCTCCAAGCTCTGATGCTGCTGATGGTCATTAGTAGCCTACCAAACTTGTTAACTACCTGGTACTCAGCACTCTAATCACTGACATCAATGCAAATGAATCACGTTTCAGGTCAGACCCAGATGCAGACAGTTTTGAAGTAACACAGGTTTATTACTAGTACAGGGGCAGGAAAACAACAGGTCAAGGGCAGACAGAGGTCAGTAATCCAGATAGGGTGCAAAAGGTCCAGAATGTCAGGCAGTCTCAGGGTCAGAGCAGGCAGGGGTCAATAATCCAGTGTGTTGTGGCAAGGTACGGAACGGCAGGCAGGCTCAGGGTCAGGACAGGCAGAATGGTCGAAACCGGGAAAAAATAGAAAACAGGAACTAGAACAGACAGGAGCAAGGGGAAGAAACGCTGGTAGGTTTCACGAAACAAAACGAACTGGCAACAGACAAACAGAAAACACAGGTATGAATATACAGGGGATAATGGGGAAGATGGGCGACACCTGGAGGGGGGTGGAGACAAGCACAAAGAAAAGTTAAAACAGATCAGGGTGTGACACAAATGTATTCGAAAATCTAATCAAACACTTCATGAGAGCCTATGAGCCCATGTTGTGCAACATTTCTATAGGCTATGCAATTGCGGGAGAAAACAGAGTGATGGCCTCTGATAAAAAGACGTGGATCCCATCAGCTAGGCCTACTATATTTATTTCTCGAATTTCCTAATATTAAGCACATTGCTTATATTTACAACAGGAGTATAGCCTACCTGGTTGGCATGAAAATAGACCACAGGGAAAAACGTCCTCCATTTGCTATTTAATTGCATAGATGACATGTATTTTTTTCCCACTGCCCCTGTTTTGATACAGGTGCATAATAATGGTCCATTCTAAATCAAAACAAATGTCACACATATATTATGTAGTATATGTAAAAACAAGATTAAATCAAGAACAGTCTGATGGGTGACAATATTAGCCTATCACTTGTGAATGATATATTATCACTTGTAAATGATGCCCTGCATAAGAAACAATGCCTTTTTTGCGCCTTTTTCAAATCATAGTCGCATACCTCATGTAGCCTAGCCCATAGGTCTATATGTTTTAATAAGGTTTGTATCCCAACTCAGGTGCCCAAATATCTTCTTTAAATTAAGCACATTAATCTGCTTTACAATGGGTGTAGAGCCTAACGGGCATATAAACTCATCAAAAAAAGAAACGTCCCATTTTCAGGACCCTGTCTTTCAAAGATAATTCGTAAAAATCCAAATAACTTCACAGATCTTCATTGTAAAGGGTTTAAACAATGTTTCCCATGCTTGTTCAATGAACCAAACAATTAATGAACATGCACTTGTGGAACGGTAGGCAATTGAGGTCACAGTTATGAAAACTTAGGACACTAAAGAGGCCTTTCTACTGACTCTGAAAAACACCAAAAGAAAGCTGCCCAGGGTCCCTGCTCATCTGCGTGAACGTGCCTTAGGCATGCTGCAAGGAAGCATGAGGACTGCAGATGTGGCCAGGGCAATAAATTGCAATGTCCATACTGTGAGACACCTATGACAGCGCTACAGGGAGACAGGACGGACAGCTGATCGTCCTCGCAGTGGCAGACCACGTGTAACAACACCTGCACAGGATCGGTACATCCGAACATCACACCTGCGGGACAGGCACAGGATGGCAACAACAACTGCCCGAGTTACACCAGGAATGCACAATCCCTCCATCAGTGCTCGGACTGAGCTTGTTGTCGTTGCAGGCAATCTCAACGCTGTGAGTTACAGGGAAGACATCCTCCTCCCTCATGTGGTACCCTTCCTGCACGCTCATCCTGACATGACTCTCCAGCATGACAATGCCACCAGCCATACTGCTCATTCTGTGTGTGATTTCCTGCAAGACAGGAATGTCAGTGTTCTGCCATGGCCAGCGAAGAGCCCGGATCTCAATCCCATTGAGCACGTCTGGGACCTGTTGGATTGGAGGGTGAGGGCTAGGGCCATTCCCCCCAGAAATGTCTGGGAACTTGCAGGTGCCTTGGTGGAAGAGTGGGGTAACATCTCACAGCAAGAACTGGCAAATCTGGTGCAGTCCATGAGGAGGAGATGCACTGCAGTATTTAATGCAGCTGGTGGCCACACCAGATACTGACTGTTACTTTAGATTTTTACCCCCCCTTTGTTCAGGGACACATTATTTAATTTCTGTTAGTCACATGTCTGTGGAACTTGTTCAGTTTATGTCTCAGTTGTTGAGTCTTGTTATGTTCATACACATATTTACATGTTAAGTTTGTTGAAAATAAACGCAGTTGACAGTAAGAGGACATTTCTTTTTTTGCTGAGTTCATAAGCAGATAGTTAGTTTCAAGTTTGGGGAAGATAATTTTGCACTTTAAAAAATGCACCTTTATAATGAAAGCATTACATGCATAATGGCATTTGCGGTCACTTTTGATGATGGTGTTTTCTGCTAATGGAACATTCACGCTTATAGCGTACTGTCACGGATCCCTCCGGGTACTGCTGCTCATTCCTCCACCAGTTCCAGAGTTCTACGTCACCGGCTTCTAGGTGTCACTGAACTGGTTCTTTACCACCGACCCCGGACTGTCTTGTCTAATTACACACACCTGGTTCCTATTTCCCCCTGATTAGTAATTGTATATATGTGCCCTCTGTTCACCATTGTGTGGTTGGTTATTGTTCCCATGTTCGTTAGTCTTGTGAGTACCTGTGCTTTGTTGTTTCGGTTCCCATGCTGTGGGTATTGTTGTAACGGGTGTCCTCCTCCTCTTCAGACGAAGAGGAGGAGTAGGGATTTGAGGACCAAAATGCAGCGGGTTGTGAATACATAATGATTTATTTCCAGACGAAGACGAACACGAAAAACACTTGGAGAATTACAAAACAACAAACGACGATGTAGACAGACCTGGACATGGAACTTACATAAATACACGAAGAACTCACGAACAGGAACAGACTACATCAAACGAACGAACAAACCGAAACAGTCCCGTGTGGTGCACAGACACAGATACGGAAGACAATCACCCACAAACAAACATTGTGAACAGCCAACCTTTATATGATTCTCAATCAGAGGAAAAGTCAAACACCTGTCTCTGATTGAGAACCATATAAGGCTAATTACCAACCACCTAAACATAGAAACACAAAACATAGAATGCCCACCCCAACTCACGCCCTGACCAACTAAACACATACAAAATAAACAGAAAACAGGTCAGGAACGTGACAATTGTGTACTCGTTATTACGGCTCTCGTCCTGTGTATTGTTGCGCACTTGTTATTACGGGCTTCATCCTGTGTAGTGTATTGCGGGTCTCGTCCCGTGTATTTATTAGAGGTTTAACCTCGCTCTTTTGTTTGGGTTACATCCCTGTGTTTTTGTACACGTGTTTGCTTTGGGCTTCGTCCCTGTGTCTTTCATGGCATGTTGTATATTTTGGGTGGAGTATTAAAACCCCCTATTACGTATTCCAGCACCTTTCTCCAATCATTTATACAACGTGACACCTACTACCATGTGTGCATTGCTGCGCTTCTAATGTGAAGAAATTGCCTAATAGTTTATCAACATTTTAAGCTAAACATTCTGCATCAGTCACATTGCATAAAGATTTTTTTTTGTATTCATTTGGGATCTATCACATTCCACTATCCCAGACTGTGTTTGGAATGTGGACAGTTCTTCCGATATCCTCAATATGCACCCTTGGAATTGGTTAAGGACGCTCGCAGTTGCGTCCCCAATGTGTCTGGCTTCACTTGTAGCCTGTGAGAAAGACCAGCACGTGACGGAGAGCCATGTGAGTGAGAGGAACTTCGGATTGCGCAGCACACTAATGGAGAAGGGCGCAACGCAGCACTCCGGGCAGCAAAAGGCATGGATTTTTTTAGGGTGCATTATGGCCACAAGTGGGAAATTCAAGGCATTATCACATGCTTGTCAAATTGTGAATGAAAGACTATTGGAGTGTGTACAGCCTGCGCCAAAAACAAAGCAGAGCTCATGCCTGTCAAGTGACTTTAAAAATCATCATTCGTCTCTTCATGCAGCCTCACAAATATTTTAGATGCTTTTCACTGACAGCCACAACTCAATAATCAGCTAGGTCTGATGCCACGCGCCTGCCTATGAAAGACTTCCTCATATGCCATTTATCTCCTGTTCTATTGGTTTTTAATATCAACTTTCTTTCATTGTCCAGAAGCAAAATGCACAATCCTTGTCATATTAGCAACAATCCTGGTTGTAGCATCTTAATATTCACCCTCTTTCTACGTTTCTACTGAGGTTTTCATCTCTGTCATGTCCTGCTCGCATCAGCTGTTCTGTTTAGAATGGTGTTTTCCCCTTTTTTCCACCAATTGCATTTTGGCAAAAACATTTTATTGGCTGCTTCATTACAGGAGTTGCATCTGTTAAGATGAATTACCATAATGTAAATTCTGAGCACAGTGGGTGGACACCCTAATGGGTTACACACCCAATGCATGTGTCCGGTAAATTTTTCAAATGGGCGGTAAATTAAAATCTCCCGTTAATGTTGTTCGGTGCCACATTTTCCAAACGGACCCCCCCCCCCCACACACGATGGTCTCAAGCGTGACACACTCAGAGGGAAAACGACAAGCTCAAAGAGGCCACAAGTACACCTGGTATCATACAAACACGTGTAAGACATGGAAAATATTGTCGAATTGCAGGAAATTAGCTTTAAATCAGCAAACAAATGATATGCCCCATGCAAAGTGTCTATAATTGCAGGACATTAGCTTTAAATCAGCAAAGAAATGATATGACCCATTCAAAGTGTCTATAATTGCAGGACATTAGCTTTAAATCAGCAAACAAATGATATGCCCCATGCAAAGTGTCTATAATTGCAGGACATTAGCTTTAAATCAGCAAACAAATGATATTCCCCATGCAAAGTGTCTAATTGCAGGACATTAGCTTTAAATCAGCAAACAAATGATATGCCCCATGCAAAGTGTCTATAATTGCGGGAAATTAGCTTTAAACTGCCACATTTTCTCTCCGCCAACAAGAGGGGTGTGAACAGTATGGGGTCGCATGGGGTTACAAGGTGGGGGTTTGTTAATACAATGATAAATGACAATACCCCATCCAGACCTTTGCCACCTAGGAAATTTGTGTGACCGGACCTTCTCAAATAGTACTTGAGTACCTTGCTCTATCATTTCTACCTAGAAATAAACCACATTTCTAAGATAGGCTTTAAATTCTGCCTGTAAAATTGGTCCACTAAAAAACACAAGAATCCATTTAAGTCCTGATAGAAATATTGATTGGATTCTGTAGGGAACCGTTCTGGGGATAACAAATGAGAATCCATAGTTAATATCTGCTTTAGGCTGTCTGTCTGCATACTCCACCCCTGTCTCCCCATCTCTCCCCCAACCCCAGAGAGATGAGTTTGACTGATAGATACTGGGTAAAGAGCTGATATGGGCTAACACACTCTCGCTGTGCGCACACACACACACACACACACACACACACACACACACACACACACACACACACACACACACACACACACACACACACACACACACACACACACACACACACACACACACACACACACACACACACACACACACACACACACTCTAATAATAATAATCTCCATTGAGGAATGAAGCTGCCCTGTGGGTTAACACATGAAAGTGGTCTGTGTGTTTAAGCAGCTCCTAACTGTCTTGGAGATGGTATCAACGGTGTGTGTGTCTGATGTGGATGGCTGCTTTGACTACCACACAATGGGGGGAAATGAAGGAGGCACAATGTGTGCTTTTTCACTCTGTGCGTGTGTGTGTGTGTGTGTGTGTGTGTGTGTGTGTGTGTGTGTGTGTGTGTGTTTTCACAGGCTGATTTAATGTATATTTGATCAGACAAAGCACTGGTGAGAGAGTGGGCCTGCTGAATACGGAGCTTGTGATGTCTGTACGGGCTGAGCGTGTGTGTGTGATTTGTCTTTAGTTGAGAGGTGCTGGGTTAGGCGCTGAATACTGAATCTGTTCATCATTTATTAACACCATTAAATGGGTCACTAAACCAACAGACAGAAAGAGACAGAGAAAGACAAAGGGAAAGATGCAGAGGCAGTCTACTGCTATAACTGTGTTGACAGTGATATTTTGTTCAGTATTCACAGTAGAAATTGTGCATTAGACAAGTTCAGGTAGTTGACTGTCAATGTACCTCCTCCATTTCCTGATAAATCATCACGGCTTTGTGCTGGTAATACAGCATGTGACAATGTGCAGTGCCTCTCTCAATCAGTATCCAGGGGAACCGAAACCCAAACTACCATTTCCTATTCAAACCGATAGAATTCAAACCTATTGAAACACTGGCCTCGTCTGAAATTAACGTTCTAATCAGTCATCATTATACATGATTACTTGTCTGTGTGTGTGTGTGTGTGCGTGCGTGCGTGCATGTATGTGTGTGTGCATGCATGTATGTGTGTGTGCATGCGTGCGTGCATGCGCGTGTGTATGTGTGTGCGTGCGAGCGTGTGTGTGTGTGCGTGCGTGCGTGCGTGCGCAGAGGCTCTGGGAAGTGGTCGTTAAAATTCCTCTAATCTCCCATTGTTCACATTGTACAATTTTCTAACGACCCAAAATCAATTACTGCTGGACTGTGCGTGTGTGTAATGACCCACACTAAATTAGAGGTGGACTGCATCGAGTAGTCCTAATACTGGACTGACCACGGTTCAATCAGATGACCGTATATCTGTGTGAGAGACCGAGGGTGTGTGTGAGTGTGTGAGAGAGAGGTAGTCTGTGTATGAGACAGATGGAGAAAGAGAGAGGTAGTGTGTGTGTGTACTGAATAGAAAATGCTGATGGGGGATTAAAATAATCTCTCAGGAAGGATGTTTGTCTAAAGGGGAGGATAGGAAGGAGTCAGGATAGAACACACACGTATTGTGTGTGTGTGTAGTGTAGTGTGCTTGTGCGTGTGTGCTTGCTTCCTGTTTGGGGCCTGATTCAAGTTTTTCCTGAACTGCCGACCTATACACCGGACATGGACACACACACACACACACACACACACACACACACACACGGATGCTGTGGAGCAAGGGTGACCACATGTCCCGGATTGTGCGGGACAGTCCCGCATTTTGGCCCTTTGTCCTGCGTCTTGCAACCAAACAATCATGTCCCACATTTTATTAACAAATTCAAACAACGCAAATGTAGAAGAAAAGTTGATTTGTTCCGTATTTCAGTCAGTTATGTCTCTTGCAGTCACATTGCACTTCTGAAAATATATAGTGAACAAAAGTATAAATGCAACATGCAACAATTAAAAAAATGTGAAATGACAGTTTCAGTTCATATAAGGAAATCAGTCCATTGAAATCCATTTAAAAAAAGTTAGGGGCGTGGATCAGAAAACCAGGCAGTATCTGGTGTGACCACCATCTGCCTCATGCAGCGCGACACATCTCCTTCACATAGAGTTAATCAGGCTGTTGATTGTGGCCTGTGGAATGTTGTCACACTCCTCTTCAATGGCTGGGTGAATTTGCTGGATATTGGAGGGATCTGGAACACGCTACCATACACGTCGATCCAGAGCATCCCAAACATGCTCAATGGGTGAGATGTCTGGTGAGTATGCAGGCCATGGAAGAACTGGGACATTTTCAGCTTCCAGGAATTGTGTACAGATCCTTGCGACATGGGGCCGTGCATTGTCATGCTGGAACATGAGGTGATGGCGGTGGATGAATGGCACAACAATGGGCCTCAGGATCTCATCACAGTATGCATTCAAATTGCTATTGATAAAATGCAATTGTGTTCGTTGTCCGTAGCTTATGCCTGCCCATACCATAACCCCACCGCCACCATGGGGCACTCTGTTTACAACGTTGACATCAGCAAACCACTCACCCTCACAACGCCATACACATGGTCTGCGGTTGAGAGGCCGGTTGGTACTGCCAAATTCTCTAAAATGACATTGGAGGCGGCCTATGTGAGCGGAATTTAACATTCCATTTTCTGGCAACAGCTCTGGTGGACATTCCTGCAGTCAGCATGTCAATTATGCTCCCTCAAAACGTGATACATCTGTGGCATTGGGTTGTGTGACAAAACTGCACATTTTAGAGTGTCCTTTTGTTGTCCCTAGCACAAGGGACATGTGGAATGTGGAATGATCATGCTGTTTAATCAGCTTCTTGATATGCCACACCTGTCAAGGGGATGGATTATCTTGGCCAAAGGAGAAATGCTCACTAACAGGGATGTCAACAAATTTGTGCACAAAATTTGAGTGATATAAGCTTAGAACATTTCTGGGATCTTTTATTTCAGCTGATGAAACATGGGACCAACACTTTACATGTTGCGTTTATATTTTTGTTCAGTGTAGATATCATAAGGATGTGGTAGCCATGGTGATGTTAAACATTTCTCCAGTCGTTGTTGAGATCTGATGTTCTGTCAGCACAAGACGAGATATATCGTCAACCAATCACGTTTCTCAAATCCTTCCATACGAAATTTACAAATATATATTATAACAAATCTAGCTAAACTTGGAGCGGACAGTTTAGCCTCACTACTTACAAAAACCGTGCTTATGATGAAGAGCTACAAAAGTAAGTAAATGTCAGACTGAACGAAATAAAGTCATTTCTTCAGACTTGTGAGGCTCTCCAGTCTCCATGCTCATTCAACATATTTGCTGCTACTTTCCTCAATCCTGTTTTAAATGTTTCCCTTCCTGACTGTTTTATATTCCCTGAGACCAACCAGAAATGTTTCCCTTCCTGACTGTTTTATATTCCCTGAGACCAATCAGAAATGTTTCCCTTCCTGACTGTTTTATATTCCCTGAGACCAACCAGAAATGTTTCCCTTCCTGACTGTTTTATATTCCCTGAGACCAACCAGAAATGTTTCCCTTCCTGACTGTTTTATATTCCCTGAGACCAATCAGAAATGTTTCCCTTCCTGACTGTTTTATATTCCCTGAGACCAATCAGAAATGTTTCCCTTCCTGACTGTTTTATATTCCCTGAGACCAATCAGAAATGTTTCCCTTCCTGACTGTTTTATATTCCCTGAGACCAACCAGAAATGTTTCCCTTCCTGACTGTTTTATATTCCCTGAGACCAATCAGAAATGTTTCCCTTCCTGACTGTTTTATATTCCCTGAGACCAATCAGAAATGTTTCCCTTCCTGACTGTTTTATATTCCCTGAGACCAACCAGAAATGTTTCCCTTCCTGACTGTTTTATATTCCCTGAGACCAACCAGAAATGTTTCCCTTCCTGACTGTTTTATATTCCCTGAGACCAACCAGAAATGTTTCCCTTCCTGACTGTTTTATATTCCCTGAGACCAACCAGAAATGTTTCCTTGGACACATATTCCCAGATTTTCATAACACAACCACACGTGTGGTAGCTCGTTTCTGCATTGTGCAATTTTGTGTGCGAGAAAAAACAATAGGCTAGGTGCGCTTGAACTAGCTCGTCCATAGCAGCGGACTGCAGGGCTGTAGTGCTGCCAGAGCGCACCAGAGTGTCGCTCCGCCACTCCTCACAGTGGTGCTCCTTTAGTAAAGTTAGATCAAAGCTGAATCAATGTTTTGGAAGATCACATAATGATTCATTAGTATTTTCTACTTAACAGAAGCAAATATAATACCATAGTATAACATTACTGTTACACCAAACACACCACCTCATTTCCTATGAGATTTTAGGATGGTTAGCTGAATAGTCCTGAGATTTTAGGATGGTTAGCTGAATAGTCCTGAGATTTTAGGATGGTTAGCTGAATAGTCCTGAGATTGTAGGATGGTTAGCTGAATAGTCATATGAGATTTTAGGATGGTTAACTGAATAGTCCTGAGATTTTAGGATGGTTAGCTGAATAGTCCTATGAGATTTTAGGATGGTTAACTGAATAGTCCTTAGATTTTAGGATGGTTAGCTGAATAGTCCTATGAGATTTTAGGATGGTTAGCTGAATAGTCCTATGAGATTTTAGGATGACAAATAGTGTGGTCTACAGTTTATCATAAGATGCTCTACTTCATGCGAGCAAAATCTGGAGACTTCCTTAGATTTCGTGCACCAGCTGTTGTTTACAAATATGCACAGACCGCCCCCCCCCTCGTCTTACCAGAATGTGCTGTTCTATCTTGCCGGTTCAGCGTATATCCCGCTAGCTGAATATCCATGTCATCATTCAGCCACGATTCCGTGAAACATAAGATGTTACAGTTTTTGTTGTCCTGTTGGTAGGATATTCGTGATCGTACCTCGTCTAATTTATTGTCCAAAGATTGTACATTGGCATGTAATATTGACGTAATGGCAGTATTCCCACTCGCCTTCTGCGGATCCTGAGGGCATCCCGCTCTGTGTCCTCTGTACCTGCGTCTCTTTCTCTTGCCAATAACGGGGATGTTGGCCTTGTCGGGTGTTCGCAGTATATCCTGTGCTTCCTGCTTGTTGAATATTTTTTTTTGTCTAATCCGAGGTGAGTGATCGCTGTGCTGATATCCAGAAGGTTTTTTTTGCCGTAAGATACAGTGGCAGAAACAACATGTACAAAGTAAGTTACAAATAACACGAACAAAAACCACATAATATCACAATTGGTTAGACGCCCGTAAAACTGCTGCCATTTTTTCCGGCGCCATTTTATGTTCCCATGTAGTATGCTATCATATGGATATATCATCACATTCGTCACTTCATTTTACAGTTAGTATGATCACTTATCTGAGATGCATACTAAAGAAGTATACTAAAGAAGGTACTAAAAATATCTGATAAAAGTGTTTATCTCAGAGTCGCCTCCACGCCAAAGTTTTTTTGCAGCTTTGAAATTGGGCACTCGTGGGAACTTTCACATATAGTGCCTTAAGAGAATATTCATACCCCTTGACTTATTCCACATTTTGTTGTTACAGCCTGAATTCATAATGGATTAAATTGATTGTTTGTCTCACCCATCTAGACACACTACCCCATATTGACAAAGTGAAAATATGTTTTTAGAAATTTTAGCAAATGTCTTGAAAAATTAATACAGAAATATCTCATTTACATAAGTATTCACACCCCTGAGTCAATACATGTTAGAATCACCTTTGGCAGTGATTACAGCTGTGAGTCTTTCTGGGTAAGTCTCTAAGAGCTTTGCACACTCGGATTGTACAATATTTGCACATTATTCTTTTTAAATTCTTCAAGCTCATTTTCAAGTTTTTCCATAGATTTTCAAGCCGATTTAAATCCAAACTATAACTAGGCCACTCTTGGTAAGCAACTCCAGTATATATTTGGCCTTGTGTTTTAGGTTATTGTCCTGCTGAAAGGTGAATTTGTCTCCCAGTGTTTGTTGGAAAGCGGACTGAACCAGGTTTCCTCTTTGCCTGTGCTTAGCTCTATTCCGTTTATTTTTATCCTAAAAAACTCCCTAGTCCTTGCCAATGACAAGCATACCCATAACATGATGCAGCCACCACCATGCTTGAAAATATGAAGCGTGGTACTCAGTGATCTGTTGTGTTGGATTTGCCCCAAACACAACACTTTGAATTCAGGACATAAAGTGAATTTCTTTACCACATTTGTTGCTGTTTTACTCTAGTGCCTTATTGCAAACAGGATGCATGTTTTTTAATATTTTTTATTCTGTACAGGCGTCCTTTTTTTTACTCTTTCATTTAGGTTAGTATTGTGGAGTAACTAGAATGTTGTTGATCCATCCTCAGTTTTTTCCCATCACAGTCATTAAACTCTGTAACTGTTTTAAAGTCACCATTGGCCTCATGGTGAAATCCCTGAGCGGTTTCCTTCCTCTCCAGCAACTGAGTTAGGAAGGACATGGTGAAGTGTAATTAATAACTTCACCATGCTCAAAGGGATATTCAATGCCTGTTTTTTTTATTTGTTTACCCATCTATCAATAGGTGCCCTTCTTTGCGAGTGTCACGCCCTGACCTTAGAGATCCTTTTTATGTCTCTATTTTGGTTTGGTCAGGGCGTGAGTTGGGGTGGGCATTCTATGTTCTGTGTTATATGTTTTGTATTTCTTTGTTGGTTCTCAATCAGAGGCAGCTGTCTATCGTTGTCTCTGATTGAGAACCATACCTAGGTAGCTCTTGCCCACATGGGCTTTGTGGGTAGCTGTTTTCTGTCTCTGTGTCTCCACCAGACAGAACTGTTTTGTGTTGGTCTATTTATATTATTTTATCTTAGTGTTCTGAGTTAAAATAAATATTAACATGGACACTTACCACGCTGCGTTTTGGTCCGATCTTGACTACTCTTCATCAGACGAAGAGGATCGTTACAGTGAGACATTGGAAAACCTCCCTGGTCTTTGTGGTTGAATCTGGGTTTAAAATTCACTGCTCGACTGAGGGACCTTACAGATAATTGTCTGTGTGTTGTACAGAGATGACTGAGGTAGTCATTCAAAAATCATGTTAAACACTATTATTGCACACAGACTATTTATATTCATTATGGATCCCCATTAGCTCTTCTTGGGGTCCAAACACATTAATGCACTTATAGTTGAAGTCAGAAGTTTACATACATCTTAGCCAAATACATTTAAACTCAGTTTTTCACAATTCCTTACGTTTAATCCTAGTAAAAATTTCCTGTTTTAGGTCAGTTAGGATCACCACTTTATTTTAAGAATCTGAAATGTCAGAATAATAGTAGAGATATTTATTTATTTCATCACATTCCCAGTGGGTCAGAAGTTTACATACACTCAATTAGTATTTGGTAGCATTGTCTTTAAATTGTTTAACTTGGGCCAAACATTTCAAGCGGCCTTCCACAAGCTTCCCACAATAAGTTGGGTGAGTTTTGGCTCATTCCTCCTGACAGAGCTGGTGTAACTGAGTCAGGTTTGTAGGCCTCCTTGCTCACACATGCTTTTTCAGTTCTGCCCACTAATGTTCTATAGGATTGAGGTCAGGGCTTTGTGATGGCCACTCCAATACCTTGACTTTGTTGTCCTTAAGCCATTTTGTCACAACTTTGGAAGTATGATTGGGGTCGTTGTCCATTTGGAAGACCCATTTGCAACCAAGCTTTAACTTCCTGACTGATGTTGCTTCAATATATCCACATCATTTTCCTCCCTCATGATGCCATCTATTTTGTGAAGTGCACCAGTCCCTCCTGCAGCACAGCACCCTCACAACATGATGCTGCCACCTCTGTGGTTCACGGTTGGGATGGTGTTCTTGGCTTGCAAGCCTCCCCGTTTTTCCTCCAAACATAACGATGGTCATTACGGCCAAACAGTTCTATTTTTGTTTCACCAGACCAGAGGACATTTCTCCAAAAAGTACGATCTTTGTCCCTAGGTGCAGTTGCAAACCGTAGTCTGGCTTTTTTTATGGCGGTTTTGGAGCAGAGGCTTCTTCCTTGCTGAGCTACCTTTCAGGTTATGTCGATATAGGACTCATTTTACTGTGGATATAGACACTTTTGTACCTGTTTCCTCCAGCATCTTCACAAGGTCATTTGCTGTTGTTCTGGGATTGATTTGCACCTTTCGCACCAACGTACGTTCATCTCTAGGAGACAGAACGTGTCTCCTTCCTGAGCGGTATGACGGCTGCGTGGTCCCATGGTGTTTATACTTGCGTACTATTGTTTGTATAGATGAACGTGGGACCTGCAGGCGTTTGGAAATTTCTCCCAAGGATGAACCAGACTTGTGGAGGTCTACAATGTTTTTTCTGAGGTCTTGGCTGATTTCTTTTGATTTTCCCATGATGTCAAGCAAAAAGGCACTGAGTTTGAAGGTAGGCCTTGAAATACCTCCACAGGTATACTTAATTATGTCAATTAGCCTATCAGAAGCTTCTAAAGCCATGACACTATTTTCTGGAATTTTCCAAGCTGGTTAAAGGCACAGTCAAAGTTTCTGACCCATTGGAATTGTGATACTGTGAATTATAAGTGAAATAATCTGTCTGTAAACAATTGTTGGAAAAATTACTTGTGTCATGCTCAAAGTAGATGTCCTAACTGACTTGCCAAAACTATAGTTTGTTAACAAGAAATTTGTGGAGTGGTTGAATAACGAGTTTTAATGACTCCAACCTAAGTGTATAAACTTCCAACTTCAACTGTATGTACATATAAAACATATTAAAGCACTTACATTACATATAAAACATATTAAAGCACTTACATTACATATAAAACATATTAAAGCACTTACATTACATATAAAACTTATTAAAACACTTACATTACATATAAACATATTAAAGCACTTACATTACATATAAACATATTAAAACACTTACATTACATATAAACATATTAAAACACTTACATTACATATAAACATATTAAAACACTTACATTACATATAAACATATTAAAACACTTACATTACATATAAACATATTAAAACACTTACATTACATATAAACATATTAAAGCACTTACATTACATATAAACATATTAAAACACTTACATTACATATAAACATATTAAAACACTTACATTACATATAAACATATTAAAACACTTACATTACATATAAACATATTAAAACACTTACATTACATATAAACATATTAAAACACTTACATTACATATAAACATATTAAAACACTTACATTACATATAAAACATATTAAAACACTTACATTACATATAAACATATTAAAACACTTACATTACATATAAAACATATTAAAGCACTTACATTACATATAAAACATATTAAAGCACTTACATTACATATAAACATATTAAAACACTTACATATAAAACTTATTAAAACACTTACATTACATATAAAACATATTAAAACACTTACATTACATATAAACATATTAAAGCACTTACATTACATATAAAACATATTAAAACACTTACATTACATATAAAACATATTAAAACACTTACATTACATATTAAAACACTTACATTACATATAAAACATATTAAACCACTTACATTACATATAAAACATTAAAACACTTACATTACATATAAAACATATTAAAGCACTTACATTACATATAAAACATATTAAACCACTTACATTACATATAAAACATATTAAACCACTTACATTACATATAAACATATTAAACCACTTACATTACATATAAAACATTAAAACACTTACATTACATATAAAACATATTAAAACACTTACATTACATATTAAAACACTTACATTACATATAAACATATTAAAACACTTACATTACATATTAAAACACTTACATTACATATAAACATATTAAAACACTTACATTACATATAAAACATATTAAAACACTTACATTACATATTAAAACACTTACATTACATATAAACATATTAAAACACTTACATTACATATAAAACATATTAAAACACTTACATTACATATAAAACATATTAAAGCACTTACATTACATATAAAACATATTAAAACACTTACATTACATATAAAACATATTAAAACACTTACATTACATATAAAACATATTAAAACACTTACATTACATATAAAACAAAAGATAAAACAGTACATCATATAACATTATTACATCACTACATGTCTACAATACAAAATGTTTAATGCCACCATACAACAATGTCACAATGCGTGTGTGTCTGTGTGTGTGTGTCGACTGGTGTTTAAAGGGGACACTTCCTGTATCTGTCTTCAGAGATCCTGCCCCCCCCCCCCCCCCCCCCCCACACACACACACACACACACAGTGTTCCTCTGTGTCATGATAGCCATGTGACTGAAACTAAATGTCTGTACTGTGGAACTGTTTTATATGGCGTCAACTGAAGCATTCGTCAACAGTAGACAGTCCTGTATGCAGGTCAGCTGTACAGTTTGTGTCTGGGCTTTAAAATATGACGAAAAACAGGTTTGTTGTTTTCGTTCCACCTTTACCATTGTCCTCTGTATGTTTTGTTCAGCAGCTCATATGGCAGTCATGCCCTGAGGTGTAGTTGGGGGTCTGAGTGGGGAGAGCAGAGCTGTGTGTGTTTCTGTCTCATGGAAGGTTTCTGTTCCTCTCTGTGCCACACTCTGCCTAGTGACAATGCACACACACACACACACACACACACACACACACACACACACACACACACACACACACACACACACACACACACACACACACACACACACACACACACACACACACACACACACACACACACACACACACACACACGCACACAACAATACACTCACACACGATACAGTCACAGCAACAGCAGAGCAACCTGTGAGACTCTGTAAGAATGTGAAACATGATATTCACTCTTTCTCTTTCTTTCTTTCTTTTTGTTGTCTTTCTCTCTGGCTGAACAATGGCACTGTCAGGACCACCAGTCCAAAACACTTCATCTTCTCTCTCTCTCTCTCTCTCTCTCTCTCTGTCTCTCTCTGTCTCTCTCTCTCTCTGTCTCTCTGTCTCTCTCTCTGTCTCTCTGTCTCTCTCTCTGTCTCTCTCTCTCTCTCTCTAGTGATGTTTGTCAGCTCTGATGAAATCTGACACATTAGCTTTAGAAACGCCCCCTGAGGCTGCTTGGCCCAATAATCACGTGTGTGTTTGTGTGTGTGTGTGCCAAAGAGAAAGAGGATGTTGGTGCTGGTGAGAACAGTTGATAGCAGTCGGAGCATTGAAGTCTTAATAAAGCCCAGGTTTAACCAAACACACACACACACACACACACACACACACACACACACACACACACACACACACACACACACACACACACACACACACACACACACACACACACACACACACACACACACACACACACACACACACACACACACACACACACAGAGCCATACGTGATTGTTTAATGGAGGAGAGAAGCAAGGCTAGTTGCTGTAAATACACTGAGACACAATAGAACACCGATTGGATACAGTCTCATGTGGAGAGACAGGAAACAGGTATCTCCTTTATGTAGTGTGTTTTTGTATGTGTGTGTGCGCGTGTGTGTGTGCCCATGTGTGCGTGCGTGTGTGTGCCCATGTGTGTGCGTGTGCGCGCGTGTGTGTGTGCGTGTGTGTGTGTCCATGTGTGCGTGTGCGTTTGTGTGTGTGCCCGTGTGTGTGTGTTTGTTGTTGTGTGTGTGTGTGCATGTGTACCTGAGCTGGTTGTGACCATGGGAAGACCGCCTAGCCTGCTTCCTGTGACCAGGCCAGGAGGATGCTGGGAGATTCTTCAGATGGACCGAGGTAGAGAGCCGCTACACGCCCGCTGGTCTACACCTTGGGTTGCAAAATCCAGAGAACTTTCAATAAATTCCCTGGTTTTGGTGAAATCCTCGGTTGCAAGTTTTCCCGTAATCACCTAGTCACTAGAGGAAGGGAGGAGGGGAGGAGGGGAGGAAGGGAGGAGGGGAGCGCTTTTTATTGTGAAGATAAGGTGTTTGTGCTCTCCTTTTTCTAGGGCTTCTAATCTCTCTTTCTTTATCTCTCTCTCTCTCCCCTCTCCCTCTGTCTCCCCCTCCATCAGTACTCTGTAGCAGGCAGACTGGTTGCCAGGGGAACTGAATTGCCCCCATTTTTCATGGTTTATGAAGAAGGCAAAAGAAAAATGTATATTTCTTTCCCCTACAGGGGACTGGGTAATCAGGTTTGGGTTGCCGCATCTCACCCACACACACACACACACACTGCTCAAATCTCATCTCTGGCTACATTTATCCCAAGCGCTCTTCCCCCTCCTCCCCCCACTCACCCCTGTTCCCCCTTTTCAGCCCACTTCCCTTTGCTTCATTTCTACCCCCTCTTCTCTCTTCACCCCTCTTCTCTCTTCACCCCTCTTCATCTCTACCCCTCTTCTCTCTTCACCCCTCTTCATCTCTACCCCTCTTCTCTCTTCACCCCTCTTCATCTCCACCCCTCTTCTCTCTTCCCTCCCCTCTTCATCTCTACCCCTCTTCTCTCTTCACCCCTCTTCATCTCCACCCCTCTTCTCTCTTCCCTCCCCTCTTCTCTCTTCCCTCCCCTCTTCTCTCTACCCCCTCTTCTCTCTTTCCTCCCCTCTTCTCTCTTCACCCCTCTTCTCTCTTCCCTCCCCTCTCCTCCTTTTTCAGACAGTACTGCAATATGTTAGATGTATGTATCTATAGATAATGTTGTTGGCGTTGCATCCCACTGTTGCTCCTGCTATCACTGGAGATCCATCTACCTTATGAGGCTTCCTCATTCCCTCTCTCCTCATTCCTTCCCTCTCTCCTCATTCCCTGTCTCCTCTTCCTTCTCTCCTCACTCCCTCTACTCATTCCCTCTCTCCTCTTCCTTCTCTCCTCTTCCTTCTCTCCTCACTCCCTCTCTCCTCTTCCTTCTCTCCTCACTCCCTCTCTACTCATTCCCTCTCTCCTCTTCCTTCTCTCCTCTTCCCGCTCTACTCATTCCCTCTCTCCTCTTCCTTCTCTCCTCACTCCCTCTCTACTCATTCCCTCTCTCCGCTTCCTTCTCTCCTCTTCCTTCTCTCCTCACTCCCTCTCTCCTCATTCCCTCTCTCCTCTTCCTTCTCTCCTCACTCCCTCTCTCCTCATTCCCTCTCTCCTCTGTCATCTGTCCTCTTTTCCTCTTTCCTCATTCCCTCTCTTCTCATCTTGGTTAAGTGTGTGTGTGTGTGTGTGTGTGTGTGTGTGTGTGTGTGTGTGTGTGTGTGTGTGTGTGTGTGTGTGTGTGTGTGTGTGTGTGTGTGTGTGTGTGTGTGTGTGTGTGTGTGTGTGTGTGTGTGTGTGTTGATGCAGAGCTAGCAGCCGCAGTGCTGAGGCTCAGGTCTCTGGTTCACACCTCTGTTAATGCTGCTTTAATGAAGCCATTCATCACATCCTCCCCTGAATCCTCATGAACACACATACTCTCTCTGGTCTCCTGAGCAGTGTCTAACTGTTTGGTGTGTGAGGACACTGTTCTCTATCGCTGGTTGATACAGTACAGAGACAGAGAGACAGAGAGAGAGACAGAGAGACAGAGACAGAGACAGAGACAGAGAGAGAGAGAGCTGTGTTCCCCGTCATCAAAGCAGCACTGGAAGAGATCTCTCCGCTTTTCAATCAGAGTGTGCGTGTCTGTGTATGTGTGTGCCAAGGTAACCTGCCTAAATGACTATCGCCCCGTAGCACTCACATCTGTAGCCATGAAATTATTTGAAAGGCTGGTCATGGCTCACATCAACACCATTATCCCAGAAACCCTAGACCCACTCCAATTTGCCTACCACCCCAAAAGATCCACAGAGGACGCAATCTCTATTGCACTCCACAACACATCTGCCACGCTGATCCTCAACACTGGGGCCCCTCAGGGGTGTGTGCTTTGTCCCTTCCTGTACTCACTGCTCACCCACGACTGTGTGGCCGTGCATGTCTCTCCCTCAATGTGATCAAGACAAAGGAGATGATCGTGGACTACAGGAAACGGAGGGCCGGGCACGCCCCCATTCACATCGACAGGGCTGTAGAGGAGCGGGTCGAGAGCTTCAAGTTCCTTGCTGTCCACATCACTAAGGACCTATCATAGTCCACACACACCAACACAGTGGTGATGAGGGCACGACAACACCTCGTCCCCCTCGAGGCTGATTTGTCATGGGCACTCAGATCCTCAATGAGTTCTACAGCTGCACCATTGAGAGCATCTTGACTGGCTGCATCACCGCCTGGTATGGCAACTGCCACCCAAGTCATAGACTGTTTGTTCTGCTACCGCACGTCAAGCGGTACCGATGCACCAAGTCTGGGACCAACTGGACCCGTAGCAGCGTCAACCCCCAAGCCACAAGACCACTAAATAGGTAGTTAAATAGTTAGTTAAATAGTTAACCAAATATCTGTATTGACCCTTTTTGCACCAACTCTTTTGACTCATCACATAAGCTGCTGCTACTGTTTATTACCTATCCTGTTGCCTAGTCACTTTACCCCTACCTGAACATATCTACCTCAATTACCCCATACCCCTGCACATCGACTCGGTACTGGTACCCTGTGTATATAGCCAAGTTATCGTTACTCATTGTGTAATTATTATAACTTTTATTATTACGTGTTTTACTATTTTATTATTTCTCAATTTTATTTCTCTACATTATTGGGAAGAGCCTGTAAGTCAGCATTTCACTGTTAGTCTACACCTGTTGTTTACCAAGCATGTGACAAATTGTCACGTTCGTCGTATCGAGGAGACCAAGGCGCAGCGTGATATGAATACATTCTTCTTTTAATAAAGGAAAAACACTAAACAAACTAACAAAGTAACAAAAACAAACATGAAGCTAAATAGAACGAGTGCTGACATGCAACTCCACATAGACAACTACCCACAAAACCTAAATGGAAAATGGCAACCGAAATAGGATCCCCAATCAGAGACAACGATAAACAGCTGCCTCTGATTGGGAACCAATTCAGGCCACCATAAACCTACATTACCTAGACATACAAAATCCCCATAGATAAACAAAAACCCTAGACAAGAAAAAAAACACATCACCCTCGTCACACCCTGACCTGACCAAAATAATACAGAAAATATAGAAAACTAAGGTCAGGGCGTGACAGTACCCCCCCCCCCCCCCCCCCCCAAAGGTGCGGACTCCGGCTGCAAAACCTGAACCTATAGGGGAGGGTCTGGGTGGGCATTTCTCCACGGTGGCGACTCTGGTGAGGGACGTAGACCCCGCTCCACCTCTGGCTTGGCCCACTTAGGTGGCGCCTCTAGAGCGGGTACCCTCGCCGCCGACCCCGGACTGGGGACCCTCGTAGCGGGCCCCGGACTGGGGACCCTCGTAGCACTGGAGGGCGCCTCTAGAAGCTCCGGACTGAAGGGCGTCTCTGGATGCTCCGGACTGAAGGGCGCCTCTGGAAGCTCCGGACTGAAGGGCGCCTCTGGAAGCTCCGGACTGAAGGGCGCCTCTGGACGCTCCGGACTGAAGGGCGTCTCTGGACGCTCCGGACTGAAGGGCGACTCTGGAAGCTACGGACTGAAGGGCGCCTCTGGAGGCTCCGGACTGAAGGGCGACTCTGGAGGCTCCGGACTGAAGGGCGCCTCTGGAAGCTCCGGACAGAAGGTCGCCTCTGGAAGCTACGGACTGAAGGGCGCCTCTGGAGGCTCCGGACTGAAGGGCGACTCTGGAGGCTTCGGACTGAAGGGCGCCTCTGGAAGCTCCGGACTGAAGGGCGACTCTGGAGGCTCCGGACTGAAGGGCGCCTCTGGAAGCTCCGGACTGAAGGGCGACTCTGGAGGCTCCGGACTGAAGGGCGACTCTGGAAGCTCCGGACTGGAGACCCCCGTTGGAGGCTTCTTGCCATGGATCATCACTGGAGGCTTCGTGCCATGGATCACCACTGATCACCACTTCGACATAAGTTGGAAAGGCACACACCTGTCTAGATAAGGTCCAACAGTTGACAGTGGATGTCAGAGCAAAAACCAAGCCATGAGGTCGAAGGAATTATCCGTAGAGCTCCGAGAGGATTGTGTCGAGGCACAGATCTGGGGAAGTGTACCAAAACATTTCTCCAGAATTGCAGGTCCCCAAGAAAACAGTTGCCTCCTTCATTCTTAAATGGAATAATACATTTGGAACCATCAAGACTCTTCCTAGAGCTGGCTGCCCGGCCAAACTGAGCAATCGGGGGAGAAGGGCCTTGGTCAGGGAGGTGACCAAGAACCCGATGGTCACTCTGACAGAGCTCCAGAGTTCCTCTGTGGAGATGGGAGAACCTTGCAAAATGACAATGACAGCCTGTACAGTCGAAAATGACAGTCTGTAATTATCCAGTGATTAATGGCGCTAAACGAATAATCCTGGAATTTGTGACATTTGAGAGTAGCATATCGTTAAAAAGGTTCCCCCAAATTGTGAGTGTGTGTGTGTGTGTGTGTGTGTGTGTGTGTGTGTGTGTGTGTGTGTGTGTGTGTGTGTGTGTGTGTGTGTGTGTGTGTGTGTGTGTGTGTGTGTGTGTGTGTGTGTGTGTGTGTGAGTGCGTGCTCTAAAAGTCTTCAAGGTGTTGAATCGCAGGTTTTGCTTTGGACTTTGGGATAATGCAGTTCTCTCTCCCCCAGCCTTCACACAGCAGCGTAATGAGCCAGGAACACACTCACAAACTGATGCAGTGAGAAATACTCTACTCAGAACACACACAGACACACACATATACACACACACCTACACATGCATGTGCTGGACAGGAGAGTTTTTACTAGTGGACTGGTTTTATCAGTCAGTATTTGGTCTCAATAGCGTCCCTCTGGTTAGAGTGTATTTTGTAGTCGTGCAGTAAAGTTGGTTTGACTGCGGCGAGAGCGAGAGAGATTTCCCTGGAGGTACCCTCAGTACGGGAGAGTACGGCTTTAAGTACGGCGTTAACCCCTTCTACCCCCAACGGACCTTTGGTGCCCTTCCACTTCTTACGCAAACCAGATGTCCCCCCCAATGCCTAAATGCAACCCACCCCCACCCCACACATGCTCACACACACAGCCTCTCGGGCACCTCCATGCATATCAGACCTCATAAGTCATTATCACAGGGTCTGGAGGACACACACAGGGCTGTTAAACGTGTGCAGGTAATACTACATCTGTAACTTAGTGACGGGGTGTTTATGTCAGTGGGTTCAGGGGTTAGAGGTCAGGGGTGATGGACCAGAGAGAGGAAGTAGAGTTGAGGGACAACAGACATCAGGCTGAGCCCCAATGGTTGGATGACTGTCTGGGGGCTGTTGGAGACGATGTCTTGCTGCCCCTCTATACAAACACACACACACACACACACACACACACACACACACACACACACACACACACACACACACACACACACACACACACACACACACACACACACACACACACACACACACACACACACACACACACATACTTACCCGTCTCTCACACACACCCCTCTTATCAGATAAACAACAAAGAGCTGCTCTCTCCCTCCCTCTAACTCCCTCTCTTTCTTTCTGTCTCCCTCCCTCTAACTCCCTCTCTTTCTTTCTGTCTCCCTCCCTCTAACTCCCTCTCTTTCTTTCTGTCTCCCTCTAACTCCCTCTCTTTCTTTCTGTCTCCCTCCCTCTAACTCCCTCTCTTTCTGTCTGTCTCCCTCCCTCTAACTCCCTCTCTTTCTGTCTGTCTCCCTCCCTCTAACTCCCTCTGTTTCTTTCTGTCTCCCTCCCTCTAACTCCCTCTCTTTCTTTCTCTCTCCCTCCCTCTAACCCTCTCTTTCTGTCTGTCTGTCTCTCTCCCTCTCTTTCTTTCTTTCTGTCTCCATCCCTCCCTCCAACTCCCTCTCTGTCTGTCTGTCTCTCCCTCCCTCCCTCTAACTCGCTCTTCATCCCCTCTCTCTCTTCTCCCTCTCCATCCCCCTCTCTCTACCCCACCCCCCTCTCTACTCCCTCTCCATCCCCCTCTCTTCTCTACTCCATCCTCCCTCTCTCTCTTCTCTACTCCATCCCCCTCTCTCTCTTCTCCCTCTCCACCCCCCCTCTCTTCTCTACTCCACCCCCCCTCTCTCTTCTCCCTCTCCATCCCCTCTCTCTCTTCTCCCTCTCCATCACCCTCTCTCTCTTCTCCCTCTCCATCCCCCTCTCTCTCTCTTCTCCCTCTCCATCACCCTCTCTCTCTTCTCCCTCTCCATCACCCTCTCTCTCTTCTCCCCCTCCATCACCCTCTCTCTCTTCTCTACTCCATCCCCCTCTCTCTCTTCTCCCTCTCCATCCCCCTCTCTCTCTACTCCATTCCCCTCTCTCTCTTCTCTACTCCATTCCCCTCTCTCTCTACTCCATCCCCCTCTCTCTCTTCTCCTTCTCCACCCTCTCTCTCTCTTCGCCTTCTCCACCCTCTCTCTCTCTTCTCCTTCTCCACTCTCTCTCTCTACTCCCTCTCCCTCTCTTCTCCATCCCTGACAGTGGGCTTGGTAGTAGAACACTAAAACATAT